>NW_007378350.1:24288-88178 GCF_000475195.1 Diaphorina citri | reverse complement strand
TGAGATTTTTTTATCCCTACAAAAAAAAAACGGGGGGGAAACACTCATTTTAAAAAAAAAAAAAAAAAAAAAAAAAAAATCGCGTGCTGTTAGAATTTTCTGACCCTCTTCAGGCTGGGTGAGGTTAATGTGAGGTCTACGACTCGAGAGTAAAACTCCCGTCACTAAAAAACGCAAAAACTTTAGCCTGAGATTTCGTCAAAAAAATAAAAACCGGTTTCCAGGGCTATACAGTGTGGTGTATGACGCAAGGAACTACGCCACCATCGCCTCCTATCTGACCTCACCTACCAACTATTCTCACATCCCTGTGATGAACCGAGTACAGCTCTTGTCAGATCTAGTACTGTTCACTAAGTACAAACTACTAGGTAAGTACCAACCTGTCCTGGATAAGTAGGCGTCCATAACGGAAAACCGACCATCGACCATAGCCTAGTATCGACCCAAGAGAAAATAAACAAACCATGCTAATGAATAGAAGTGTCCTCAACGGAGCCTTGACCATAGTATCAACCCTCGCAGAAAATCAAGAAATAATTTCTTGATTATTGAGCAATTATTGAGCCGAGTATTTTTTCTAGGGTGTTCGTTGCCACGGTGATGGTCTATGATCTATGATCGCCGTTGTGGCCGCGCCACTAAGGCTTTTTTGGCGTTTCTTGCGAGGCAAACTACTCTATTCTTTCTAACTCGGTCATTATTTACACATATTTCTGCTGTATTTTTTTCGTCTTTGTCTTTGTTTTTTTTTATTTATTTTTTTTTTAATTTAAGCAAGGTTTTAATTTATAAAAAATTACACCTATTTTGTACCAAATGCATGAGACCTTGTTTAGACTGCGGGAGTAAAGGGACTTTTCAGTCTCATTCTGGCAGTGTAAACAGGGTATATTATATTCTATTCTATATTTCCATTTCAGAGTTATCCGAGTACAGCGCCATTGAAGATCATGTGTGAAGGTTGTCAACCTAGTTAAGTAGTAATGTGTAGTTTTGGCAACCCAAACTTTGGGCAGTCAGTCAATAAATTTTGTTGATTGTTTCTTTCTAACTCCATCATTATTTACACATATTTCCATTTCAGAGTTATCCGAGTACAGCGCCATTGAAGATCATGTGAAAGTTCAGCTCAGGGACATCCTGCAAGAACCGATTCAGGACTCTGACATCAGACCGTTTCGGATCGCCAAACGTCTGTACAGCGTCTGTATGAATGTATCGCAGAGAGAGCAGCAAGGTTTGGACCAGATCAAATCTCTCCTGAAGACGCTGGGAGGGTGGCCCGTTTTGGAAGGTATAAACTAAAGATTTGGACCTTCACGGCCTGTATAACCGGTTAAGTATAAGTAATCTAAACAATAGAGGATATCAAGGCATTTGCAGCAATGCCAGCTTAAGTAGTCTTCTGCAGATTATGACGATGGGTCAGCTCCCTGGTTAGGGGTCACCTGTGCTCGCGTTGCACGCGCGGGAGACCCGGGTTCGATTCCCGGCGGGGTCAAGAAATTTGTATCATGCAAATGATTGATCCCGTGACTGGCTGTTGTGGGGCCCACTCAGCGGACCCGGGTTCGATTCCCGGCGGGGTCAAGAAATTTGTATCATCCAAATGATTGATTCCGTGACTGGCTGTTGCGGGGCCACTCGATCTCGTTTCAGTCAGCTCCCATGGCGTAGTGGTCACTGCGCTCGCCTTGCACGCGGGAGACCCGGGTTCGAATCCCGGCAGGGTCAAGAAATTTGTATCATGCAAATGATTGATCCCGTGACTGGCTGTTGCGGGGCCCACTCAGCCTCGTGAGGAAATCCAATCTTCAGCTCCCATGGCGTAGTGGTCACTGCGCTCGCCTTGCACGCGGGAGACCCGGGTTCGATTCCCGGGGGAATGGCGTCAGCTCCCATGGCGTAGTGGTCACTGCACTCGCCTTGCACGCGGGAGACCCGGGTTCGATTCCCGGCGGGGCCAAGAAATTGTATCATGCAAATAATTGATTCCGTGGGCTGTTGCGGGGCCCACTCAGCCTCGTGAGGAAAATGAGTAGCTATGACATATAAATGCGCATAGCGACCGGTGCCATTAACCCAGGGGAGGCTATGTTGGTACTGCCTACTCGGGCTAAGCCAGATGAGTGGATCATCTTTAACCACGAGTTTTCTGGTGAGAACTTCGTCAAGATTTTTTTCTTCTTCTGGTGCCATATTCTATTGAACGTTAGCAATCAAGATGCCTAATTCGTTCTTGTCAAGGTTGCGACTTGATATTTGAAATACTTCCTTCTTCTAGGTACTTCGTTGGTTACAAAAATACCCCTTTTGTTTTCTTCTTCTTCTTCCTCTTCGCCTTTTCAAGTTATTAACGGGGTGAACGTTTCTAGTCAGCCTTTTCCATTCGTTCCCAGCACACACTTTCTCCCGTATCCTACCTTAAAAGGTATGGAAAAGTTTTACTTTAGGTATTCGTAGTTATTGCCTTCGCTTGCTATCAATATCAAGTGTGTCGCGGAGAGGTGCGCGAACGTCAAAACTTCGAAGTAAACGTGAAACGGACCCAACGTTGGCCATAAGAACACTTGCTGATGATCAGGGAGGTAAGGACGCGTCCACAAGGGTGACCATCGCATCAGTGTGTCCACAAGGGAGCCTGAAACTTCCTGCTTCTTTAGATACCCTTGATTTTTTATTGGACTATTGACCCCCGCCGAGACCATCGACCCTCGCAAATCTTCACCAACTTTGTACGATTCAATAATTTCAATATCTCCTTTCAGTAAATACCAAAGCATTTTATGCCGCGATTTTTTTGAAACTACTTCCGTATAGGTATCCGACTTCAGGAGTCAGGACACGCAAACTCATTGTCTGAGCAGTTCATTAAAGGGGGAAGTTCCCAACCTAGTTCGCTTGGAAGGTAGCGCGTCTACCTTGTAAAGCGCTAGGCCGCGGGTTCAATTTCCGCCCGAGGCGGACTTTATCCTCAAGGGAAAAGGTTCGTTCTCGGAACGGCTGGCTTTCTTCAATCCTGTTTTCCTTCGCTCTTCGCTTTCGGGACGATAAGACCTTAGCAATTACAGGTCCCTCTATCAAACCTCTTAAAAAAAAAAGAAAGAAAAATAGTGGAATCAAAACTCTTAAAAAAAATCTGTACTGTGTAGTTTTGGCAACCCAAACTTTGGGCAGTCAGTCAATAAATTTTATTGATTGTTTCTTTCTAACTCAGTCATTATTTACACATATCCACCGCCGTTTTTATTTCGTAGCAATGAAACAACTGCTACATTGGACGCAAGTGGTCTGTGTCGTAGCATGCCCGTCCCGTAGTATCGTAGCGATGAAACAACTGCTACATTGGACGCTTGTGGTCTGTGTCGTAGCATGCCCATCCCGTAGTATGCCTCTCATCAGATGGGCGAGAAGAGACACAATACTTCCCATTTAGGTGCTGGGTCAACACGAGAACACCAGAAAGTAACCCGTTGAAATATTTGCAATTGAAAAACGAGTACAAATTTTTGTCGATGGTGGGATTCGAACCCGAGACCTTCTGCATGGCAAGCAAGAGCGTTACCACTGGACCAACCGTGCCCCCGGTTGGTCCAGTGGTAAATACCAAAACATTTTATGCCGCAAATTTTTTGAAACTACTTCCGTATAGGTATCCGACTTCAAGACACGGAAACTCATTGTCTGAGCAGTTCATTAAAGGGGGAAGTTCCCAACCTAGTTCGCTTGGAAGGTAGCTCGTCTGCCTTGTAAAGCGCTAGGCCGCGGGTTCAATTTCCGCCCGAGGCGGACTTTATCCTCAAGGGATCACCACTATCAAAACTCATTAACAAATCATTTGAGGACGGAATATATCCAGCAATCATAAACACATCAATTATACACCCTAAATATAAAAAAGAAGATAGAGAAAACATAAAAAACTATCGACCCATATACAAAACTTCAAACATAGCCAAAATATACCAGATAGCATACACCAACCGTTTACTTAAACACCTCAATGAAAACAACCTCCTATCAAAACACCAACACGGATTTAGAACAAACCATTCAACTTCTACAGCATGCCTAGAACTAATAGAACACGTGATAGATAGTATGGATAAAGGACTCCTAGTAATGACACTATATTTTGACCTAACCGCAGCCTTTGACGTGGTATCCAAAGAGATCTTACTAGAAAAACTAAATAAACTTGGAATAAAAAACAAAGAAAACGACTGGATAAACACCTTTCTAGATAGACGGAAAATTCAAGTAAAAATACAAAACCAATACTCAGACACCAAAACAATAAAACACGGAATAAGCCAAGGCTCGAACCTAGGACCTAACCTCTTTCTAACATACATAAATGATATACCTAACATAGTAAATAATGAAGATGAAAAAATTGTAATTTTCGCGGATGACATAAACATAACCATAACATCAAAAACTTACGACGACATGAAAACAAAAGCAACACACATAATAGAAAAGTTTATAGCATGGTGTAACGAAAATCAAATGATTCCTAGCCTACCAAAATCAAACTACATAATATATAGTATAAAAAAGCAAAACATAAAAGATCTAAACCTAAAAATCAACAACGAAGAAATCAAACCAGTAGATGAAATACGATATCTGGGAATAAACATCGACCAAACACTATCATGGAAATCACACACAGAAAACATATGTAAAAAACTTGCCCAACTATGTTTTATAATCGGCCAACTCAGAAACACTATGAACAAAAAATCACTTTTATCGTATTACTATGCATACGGAGAGAGCACAATAAGATACGGAATAACGGTATGGGGAGCAAACACCAAACATAAAAGAATCCTAACACTACAAAAAAGAATACTCAGGAAAATATACAGAAAAGGAAGTAGAAAATCAGTGAAACAAACATTCATCAAAAAAGAAATACATACATACTATGGGCTGTACTACATAGAAACACTACTATACATACACAAAACAAAAGACACCCTACATCAACACACTGATAACCACCAATACAACACCAGACAAGCACAAAATATAACATTGCCACTACATAGAACATCATTCCTAGAAAAAACAGCAAAATACAACGGAATCAAATACTACAATAGTCTAAAAGAAGAAACCAAAGCATTAAATCATACACAATTCAAACAAAAAGTTATTGAAGAAATTATAAAACGCGCACCATACAAATTTGAAGAATTGAATGACATATCATTTTAGTGATATAGGGGGTCAATGTCGCTCATTAAATACCTATATTGTAAAATCTCTATATTTATATACAAACAGAAAATAATGCCATATTATGAACCATATTTAATTAACCACATTATGAACTATATCTAGTACCTATTTAAATACTTTCTTTTTCTCTTTATCAGAACTAACATTGTCTATATTTTATATTATTATTATTTGTTCTTTTTTTTTTATAGGATGACCAAGTATTTATACGATTGTAATCTATTCGTCAAAATATACTGTAAATATTCATTCATTCATTCATTCATGTCGATCAACGGCCGGTCGACATTAATTGTTCTTGTTCTATTTTCCAGGCAGTTCTTGGAACGAGTCAGCGTTCAGCTGGGAGACCACAACGTATGAATTCCGTCGCCTTGGCTTCCCGATATATTCTCTGCTGAAAACTTACGTGTATAAAGTGAGGAAAGACCAATACATGATACACGTAGATCAGCCAGAGACACTGGTGGAAAAAAGTTATATGAAAGAAGGTAAATAATAAACGCCGAACTCTGACGGTTCATCAAGTAAGACCACCCTGTACCTCTCTTTTTTAACGTTAAGTTCCGCCCAAGTTCAAGACCCTTCACTGTGAGAGAATATTTTCCAAAATCGGGTATCCCTTTACAGTTCTATGCCCTTCTTCCCTTTGCTACCGTAACAAAGGTTTATAATGCGGGAGGTTTTACCCTTCATTGTTGTTGTTGTTGTAGCGGCTTTAGCTTTCGCCGAATGGCGATAGCAGAATAAAGAAAAGATGTCTTTTTGTATCTGCTATACACCGGGGTGATGGTCTCTAGCTCTAGCCATGTTAATTTGGCTGGCTCGTCCTGAACCGCAGTCAACCATCGTGAGGACTTGTGCTTGGTCTTTAAAAGCAGAGAGAACCCTTTGAAGAACTGCCAGCTTGCTAGGCTGGTTAGTAAGTGTTTGAACGGAGTGAGTGTAAAGGGATTTGTAAGCAGTAAGTTAGTAAAAGAACTACTCTTTTCAGTGCACTAGTCAGTCGGTGAGTCAGCTCCGAACCATTAGACGGACTGGACTGGACCGGACCAATATTTGGTCCGGATATTGTCCGGCGCGGCGGACAAAATTTACCGCCCCTCCGGACCATTCCAAACGAATTTTATTTTTGGTCCGACACGACAGACCATTTCACCATGTGCAGTGTTGCTCGGAACGTTAGCATTTTTCGAGTTCTCTTGTGATTTTAAGAATTTTTTCCGTAAAAAAAAAAAAAAAAAAAAAAAAAAAAAAAAAAAAACCTGACCGATCGCAACAGACTGAAAATGGTCCGTTGGTCCCCGTAATTTGTAGTCACTTTTAGTTTGATACCCACTCGGGCACGGAGATTGCTTTCGTTTTACAATATATTCCTCTTGGTAAACAGAGGTGCTCGGGTTCAACCCCTGCCGATGTTTATATTCTCAATTCTCCATTGAATCGAGAATTTAGATGTGTAATAGGGGTTTATTATTATTATTATTATTTTTTTTTTTAATGGCCCAGGCGACCACTCACCTCACCTCATGATTACCCTCCAGCTTCCAGTGAAGAGTCTCTCTATTTATTCTTGGAGGCTTAACCTCATTTCATGCTCAGGGATTTTACAGCTGTTTTAAAATAACCTTTTTTATGTTTTCATTCTTAAGGCTTATTTCGTTATGATGTTTATTTCTAGACAAAACTGGAATGAGGTTCACATAACTTCACAACCTGTGTACAGATTTTAGAGATTTTTTTTTTTTCTTTTCAAAATGTAATAATTATTACGCCATTAGAGCGAAAAAAAGAAGGCTTTTGGGTGCTTTCGAGGGAAAAAGCTAAAATTTGTTTTTGCTGTGTTTTCGTTTAAAAAGATATCATTTTCATTTGGTTCTTTTTTGTTTTTGTCTGATACTCCGATCTGCAGGCACATTTTATTCCAACTGGCGAATTATGTAGGTACATACTTTAAAATGAAAATGAGCTTATATACTGGATGATTAAAAAGAACTTTAATGTATAAAAACTCATATGTGTAGGTAGGTACGTATGATCAACCATGTTGCCAGCTCTTCATAAAAACTGATATCAGGACAAACTGTATATTTTAATTTATAATACACTAGTAATACGACAAAAGCTTGTACGCATCCTATACGAGGCACATATGTACATATTTTTCATGGAAAAAAAAAAGTTGTTAAATCTTCTTGTTTATCTGTGGGAAAATTTCTGATTGAATTTTTCAAATTTCGCTTTTTTTTTTGTATCTGAGAGAGCAAACAAAAAAAGGGCAAATTCTAAATACATGGAATTTTTTTCTGTATTTGTGCTTGTGGGGTTTAGCGATCTGTTTTAAGCTCCATGTGAAAATGATCGGAGGGGAACATATGATCCAGAGATAGCTTCGGGCTTATTGGTGTATGTCTGTATGTATTCTGAACAATGGAAGTGCGGCTCGTGAATGCTGAATGAGAGGAAAATGAATTTGCGTATAAGACGAGGCGATCGCATTCGTTTCATAATTTTTTGGTGCTACCATTTCAACAAATTAGAGGTTCTAATGTCTAATCGAGTATTTGCCAGCCTAGTTAGTTTGGTTGGTAGTGCGTCTGCCTTGTAAGCGCTAGGCCGTGGGTTCGATTCCCGCCCGGGGCGGATTTTATCCTGATGGTATAATGTTCGTTCTCGGAACGGCTGGCTTTCTCCTATCCTGTCTTCCTTCTCTCTTCGATTTCGGGACGATAAGACCATAGCAGTTACAGTTCCCTCTGTCAAACCTCTTTAAAAAAAAATAAATAAATAAAAAAAGAGACTTGTAATACTGTGATACCCACAAAGTTGTAAAGAGGTTATTGCTTCAACACAAATAATTACTTACTTTCCGTGTCCGGAAACAAACTTCAACATCAGATCTTGAATTTCCAGAAATTGGCAACGTGGATGGCCTTTGGGTTTGCTTTCATGAGGTCTTCACAAATAATTCATGATTTGATTTGTTTTATTCTTCTTCCTTTTTCATAATTCAATTTTCTTTTCATAGGTCCTGTCAAACCCGACGAGGTTGTCAATCTCGAAGCCCCGGACTTTTTTCAAAGTTTCGAACCTCTCCTCAATTCAACACCGAAACGCGTCCTCGCAAACTATCTCCTATGGCAAGTGATGAGCTTCAGTAGTACCTATCTCACTGAGGAGATGAATAATAGGCACTTCAAGTTCAGTGCGATCCTGAGAGGAGTTACCGCGAGAAAGCCACGATGGCAAGAGTGTGTTGACGAGACGAAAGACTTGGACATCGCTGTTGGTGAGTTCCTCAATGGCCAGAAGATTATTATTGGCCTTCTTTTTTTCTATTTTCCTTTTTCTCTTCCTTCTCCTCCTTTTTTGTCTTTGTCCTCCTCCTTTCTTCTTCTTCACCTCATTTTCCTCTTTCCTCTTCCTAATTCTTCTTCCTCTCCTCTCTTTCTTGTTCAACTTCTCTCCCTTCTTCTTTATCTATTCTTTACTCAACTGTTCCTCCAACCAAACTGAATTAAATTGACGTTGACGCAAACTTGTCAAGTTAAAAAGAGAGGGAGAGGGAGGGAGGGAAAGAGAGAGAGAAAACGAAAATAAACGTGCGGAAAAGAATACCATTTTGAGGGAAAGAGAGAAAGAGAGGGAGAGAGGGAAAATTCAAATTTGAAGAAAGGAAAAAATTAGGTTAGAAAATATGCAGGTACCTTTTTGGAAAACAAATCAACCCTTACCTCCTCTCTCTCTCTCTTTTGCTTTCTCTTCCTCTCTCTTTCTCTCTCTCTCTCTTTCTCTTCCTCTCTCTCTGTCTCTCTCTTTTTTTCCGTTTCTTCCTCCTTTTCTCCCTTTCCCTCTTCCTATCCATCTCTCCCCTCCACCCCCCCTCTTTCTCTCTTTTTCTTTCTCCTCTTTCTATTCTCCTTCTTTTCTTTCTGTCTCTCTTCCTCTTTCCTCCCCTCTTTCTCCTCCCTCCCCCTTTCTGTTTCTCTCCCTCTACTACTCTTCGCCTTTTTAACTAACTGAAATGTCTTGAATTTCATTTGGTGTTGATACGTGGCGTTAACTCTTTGATTTCCTCAGGGGACCTTTTAAACTAGTTAATCAGTTATCCTCACGAGGCTGAGTGCACCCCAAACTCATCCAAGCATAGAGCTTAGGACAAAAAAAAAAAAAAAAAAAAAAAAATGTGTGGGGGGGGCCCCCCCCAACACCCCCAAGAAAAGGGCTTGAAAAAAAAAAAAAAAAAAAAAAAAAAAAAAATGTGTGAACATCACATTATTCTATTAAATTATGCTAAGATAACTTTACCGTTTTGTCAGTCGAGCTGAAAAACTGTCACCCCGCCGAGAATCGAACCCAGGACCTGCGGTCAGCAAGCCTTGTGTGATGCCCACTCGGCCACGGAGGCTACAACAAATCAGGAAATGTTTGGGGCCAAACGGGCCTTCATATTTTCACCAAATATATCCTACAAATGGGAAGCATGTTTCGCCTGTACCTAACAGGTCTATAAAAGAAGGAGGAGGAAGAAGAAGAAGAAGAAGAAGAAGAAGAAGAAGAAGAAGAAGAAGAAGAAGAAGAAGAAGAAGAAGATGAAGACGAAAAAAAAACTCCGTTCCAGGCTGTAGAACACGGGTACCTTACTCTGAATATCGGGCGAGTAAATTAGCTTACCCTGAATACCGGGCGAGTAAATTAGCTTACCCTGAATACCGGGCGAGTAAATTAGCTTACCCTGAATATCGGGCGAGTAAATTACCTTACACTGAATATCGGGCGAGTAAATTACGTTACCCTGAATATCGGACGAGTAAATTAGCTTACACTGAATATCGGGCGAGTAAATTAGCTTACCCTGAATATCGGGTGAGTAAATTACCTTACCCTGAATATCGGGCGAGTAAATTACCTTACCCTGAATATGGGACGAGTAAATTACGTTACCCTGAATATCGGACGAGTAAATTACGTTACCCTGAATATCGGGCGAGTAAATTACCTTACCCTAACTCCCTAAGTGTAGAGTGGGTATTAGGTAGGGAACCTCTCCTAAACCTACATTATTTGTTACTGTTACCTACCTACCTCGTAATGAAAACAAAATTCTTCCATCCAAACTGACAGAACACAACAAATTGCTTCGAAATACCATTCGCCATTCGAAATTGAATGGCAAGTGGAAAATGAATGAGCGAGGAAAGGTGTGAAACTGAGTTTTGAGAAATAGCCGTTTTAAATTATTTGGAAAGAGTTCTTGGGTTCGATGCCCTGACGGGATCGAAGTTTTTTCGACTTCCTTGGAGTTCGGGGTGCACTCAGCTTGCGTAGTCGTGAGGACAATTTATTGAGTATAGGTAGCTACTTTAATGGAGTAGCGACCAATGGCGGCATTACCACTGTAAAATGTTATTGTAATATGGAAATCGATTACAAAGGAGACATTTAGTTTGATATCCCCAAACACACTACCATCACTTCACGTCACGTGAAGCCAAAGACGTAGTCCAAAGTTTTCCCATAATATTGTAGGTAATTTTGTTCAGGACAACCACACTACTATCACGCCACGTAACGTCACGTGACGTGATGGTAGTGTGCCTTCGATCCCCTCGCACCTCTAACTCCGCCCCTCTATCACACCTCCGCCACTGCCCTCTCTTCTCTCGATAGTGGTGTTTTGGAAATTTCGAAACATTTCTCTTTTACTTCCGCGAAATTATGTTTACGTTTCGACTCATCAGTCAGTCGGCCGACGAACGCCAAAGCGTCGCGTTTTACCGTCATTGCGTCGTACCGCTTTTTTAAAATTTCCTTGAAGGAAAAAAAGATCGAAAGTTTGGTGTGCCCAAAAATTTCTTTTTTCCCCAAAAATTGCCTTTGGTCCGAAAAAATTCAATTTCTGCTGCCTTTTCAGGCCTGAAGGTTTGGAAATTTTGGGGTAATTTTTGTCGCAGTGTGCGGAGTTTTTAGTTAAATCCCCTTCTTACTTTCTATTTTTCAATTATTCTTCTCCTTTACGCATTTTTTACGTGCGGAAATTTATTCGTGTATGAAATTTTACTTTCGTGCGTAAATCTTTTACGGTTTTTAAAGTGTTGGTTTATTTTTATGGGAATTTGGATTCATCCTTTTTGAATCAGGTAAGACATTTAATGCTTTTTTTTATGCTGCCATCAGTTTTTTTGGAGGGAAAGCTATTTTTTTAAGCCGGATTTTCATGGCTTTTTTTGTGTTGTCATTAGATACCTATACCTGCTTTTTTTACTGTCTTTACTTTCTATTAAATTGATAGGACGATAGGTACACTGAGAAGGCATAACCAAACGATTTTACCTTGGATATTTTCTTTAGGTACCAACACCTTCTGTTTGCATTACAATACCCTATGGCCTATTGCCTTAACTCAAAGACCCCTGGAAGATCACATAAAATAGGTACCTATTGTAAAAGTACCTAGCCAAAAAAAAAAAAAAAAATAAATAAATAAATAGCCAAAAAAATAAATAAATAAATGAAAAATAAATAAATAAAAATAAAATAAGAAAAGTAAAAAGGAGTCCGCGTATAAACAAAGTTTGGGAACCGTCGTTCTATGGCATAGGCATAGGTAGGTAAAAAAGGGGGGGTCCGCGTATAAACAAAGTTTGGGAACCACTGCTCTTTGGCTATGGTAGGTAAATATTAGTCCACTGGGAAAATGGCGACCATCACCAACACAAAACAAATGGCGGAACTCTGGATTATGAATAATAAATGACTGTAGACCTCCGCGTCCCTTGACTGTAGACCTCCCCGTCCCTTGTCTACAGTCTACACTGCACATCAACTCTAGAGTGATAGTCTATGCAACTCCACACTTTCCATTAACTATATATTCTATATATCAAGTTGTGCTTAGAGAGTATTAAATGCACTTTTCATTCTCTACTTTGATCAGGGGTTGTTAAACTCAAACTCCATCATAGCGCGGGCCAATTTTGCAAGTGTTGACCTTTGACGGACCACACGACGTGATTATATACTTACCTATCACTCTCCTTCCCCGTAGGCGCGAGTAGATAACGAAAACCAAAGATTAAGCCCCCACTCGCCGCAGGCGATATTGTAAAAAATAGAAGATTCGTATGACTCCTTGACCCGATTTTGAGGGCTGTTTGCCCCCTACATTCACAAGCCAGGGTTGTCCCAAAACCTTAGGGCACCCGAGGGCCGCAAGAGACGCAAGGTAGAGAGTTTGGCGGGCCGCAAAAAACAAACTCCACGGGGGGGCGCTGGCCTGGTGTAATGTAATTATAATATAATTTTATTTTATTATGAAAACTTATGGCATTTGATGGTACCTAGAATTAGAAACTAACTATGAAATTTGTAAGGTAAACTGGAACTGGGATAATTTTCATAAATTTGAAAATTTTCATGCATTAATTATTTTATTTAGTATATTTACTGTTATTTCTCATTTTCGTTCATTTTTTTAGGCGGGCCTTCGCGGGCCGCAAAAATGAGCTCGCGGGCCGCGGGTTGGACAAGCCTGATCTAAGCCATCTGAGTGGGCTTTTTGTGTACAGGGGTGGGTTCTATTGCAGAACCGTTTCCGGCGAGTGACTTTAAGAATTTTTATTGTTAGTTACCTACCTTGGTAGTTAGTTTGTGAGAGAAATTTGAACATCATTGTTATTTACCTACCTTGGTAGTTAGTTTTTGAGAGAAGTTTGAACATCATCTATCTCACTCCCCATGACCCATGAGCTCACGTGAAGTGATAGCAGTGTGTTTCTACCCTCACTCTCACTGTTAATCTTTGTTGAGTGGGTACTGGGTACCTACGCTTTCTTATTTCTCTTTTGTTTAAGTACGACGCGTAAGTATTAAGTATAAGCAGGTACCTACATCAGCTTATAAATACTTACTTAGGTACCTACTTATTTTTGTTCAGCAAATGATAAAGCAAAAGGCAAAGGAAGTGACTTTCAAAATTCAACGTAGCTCTCGTCTTAAAAGAAAAGACAAATATTTAGATATCACAGCACTAGATATTCGTATAGAAGATAGAAGCATACATTAATCCTAAACATACAACGGAATTGGTTCTTCTGGTGAGGAATCTGTACAACTGAAATATTCAGAGGAAAGATGTTAGTAAGACTGCCTTGGTGGAGTAGTGATCACAGTAGGTATTTCTCTGATAAACTGAAGAGCCAATCTCAACAGAAGTACCTAACTATTGAATTATACCGCTTAGAATATGAATGCCACTAATAATAAATTTAGGAAGGGATAGTAGATGACTTGTTCTGAGAGCTTGCCTCCCACTTATCTGTCCTGACAAACCACTTCAACCATCAATAGTTGATACTTTTTCCTGTCTTCCTTCTCTCTTCGATTTTGGGACGATAAGACCATAGCAGTTACAGTTCCCTCTGTCAAACCTCTTAAAAAAAAAAAAAATAAAAAAAAAGACTTGTAATACTGTGATACCCACAAAGTTGTAAAGAGGCTATTGCTTCAACACAAATAATTACTTACTTTCCGTGTCCGGAAACAAACTTCAACATCAGATCTGGAATTTCCAGAAATTGGCAACGTGGATGGCCTTTGGGTTTGCTTTCATGAGGTCTTCACAAATAATTCATGATTTGATTTGTTTTATTCTTCTTCATTTTCATAATTAAATTTTCTTTTCATAGGTCCTGTCAAACCCGACGAGGTTGTCAACCTCGAAGCTCCGGACTTCTTTCGAAGTTTCGAACCACTCCTCAAAGCCACACCGAAACGTGTTCTCGCAAACTATCTCCTATGGCAAGTGATGAGCTTCAGTAGTACCTATCTCACTGAGGAGATGAATAATAGGTACTTCAAGTTCAGTTCGACCCTGAGAGGAGTTACCGCGAGAAAGCCACGATGGCAAGAGTGTGTTGACGAGACGAAAGACTTGGACATTGCTGTTGGTGAGTTCCTCAATGGCCAGAACGAGAGGAGTTACCGCGAGAAAGCCACGATGGCAAGAGTGTGTTGACGAGACGAAAGACTTGGACATCGCTGTTGGTGAGTTCCTCAATTTTTTGAATGAATTTTAAAAGATGAGTGTTCCACCGCCATTTTTATTTCGTAGCAATGAAACAACTGCTACATTAGACGCATGTGGCCTGTGTCGTAGCATGCCCATCCATCGTAGCTCGTCGGTGGGGCGAGAAGAGACACAATACTTCCCATTTAGGTGCTGGGTCAACACGAGAACACCAGAAAGTAACCCGTTGAAATATGGCCAGAACATTTGAGTTAACTTTTTGATTGGACAATCTCATTGGCTAAAGTTTGAAATCAACCAATCAGATTGCTTAAAATGCTTAATCCAGCGGTCACCAACCTTTCATGGTCGCGATCTAATCGAATGACTAGGAGACACTTGGCGAGCTACCTGTTAGTCTGGGAACCGAAAATTTACACCGTACATAATAGTTGCTTGCTCTCAACTTGAGTTGCGACTGTCCGCGAGCTATAAGAAAACCTCTCGCACGCTACCGGTAGCTCGCGATCGACGGGTTGGCGATCCTTTGCTTAATCCAAGAGACACATCTAAACAACGTTTAAATTCTGATTGTGGTCCTCGCTAAGAAGTCTCAGTTTGAAGCTGTACTAAACCATTGGAAATCTATAATGGCACATTTCTAACCATTCGTAGGAGCTTAGTCCATCCTTCAGGGCTGTTTGCCCCTACACCTAAGCCTCGGAGTGGGCTTTCTGTGTATGAGTCATAGAAGGTCTGGTGTTCAGTTTCCGAAAGTCAAAAGTCATCGTTTTACATCCTAAAAAGAAAATCCAGCTGAATCGTACTTCACAGAATAGAATAGAATATACCCTGTTCATACTGCAAGAAAGAGACTGAAAAGTCCCTTTTCTCCCACAGGTGCCCTCTACATCCGCAAATACTTCAACCAAGATGCCAAAGCTAACGTAGAGACCATGGTGCGTCTCATTCTGGACGAAACATACAAGTATCTCTCCACTGTAGACTGGATGGACCCCAATACCCGTTTAGCAGCACAAGACAAAGTCAAAGCCATCATCCCTTACGTCGCCTATCCACAAGAACTGTTAGGTAAAAGCACACTATCACGTCACGTCACGTCACGTAACGTGATAGTAGTGTGGCTGTCCTGAACGAAATTACCTACAATCCCAAGGTAAGAACACACCATTGTCACGTCACGTGAAGTTGAAAGATGTAGTTGAAAGTTTTCCCATAAGATTGTAGGACATCCACACTACCATCACGTTACGTCACGTGATAGTAGTGCGGCTGTCCTGAACGAAATTAGGTACCTATACAATCTTAGGCCAGCCATTCACTATCAGGTAGAGCTGAGAGGTACAACTGATATCAGTTGTACCCGATAGTGTATGTTTGCAATAATAGTATGTCTATGAGGCGAACTGATACCTGATGAAATTTCGATCAGTTCCAATTGAACGCCTGACAGACCTGATGAGTGTGTGGCGGTTCTATCAGGTACACCTGATCAGTTCTCAGTTTTCAACTATCTTTGGCCAGCCACTCACTATCAGATAGACCTGACGACAGGTATACCTGATCAGGTCTAGCTGATATAGTGTGTGCTCATGAGGTGTCAGGTTCTTATACCTGATCAAGTGTACCTGTCAGGTCTACCTGATAATGAGTGGCTAGCCTTATGGGAAAACTTTGAACTACATCTTTCTGACTCCCCATGACTTCACGTGACGTGAGTGGTAGTAGAGTTTCTACCTTCCAGATGACTCCAAGCTCGAACAATACTACGCCACTATGGACGCAAACATCTCGAGTTATCTGGACTTCGCGCGCGCCGTGTCCAAACATAAGAGGTAGGTATCAAAATAATAATTTACTTTATTTTTCAATGAGACAGAACATAATAACAATTACAGAGGAAGAGATGAGGGAGGGGGGGGGAAATGGATTTAAGACAACATTTTATGTAAAAAAAATTCCTTTTTTCCACTTTCTTTAATAGAATGTCCTGTCTATTTTTTTGTTCAGATGTACCCCAATTAATAGAATACATACCTTACGTTCTTGGCCAATTTGGCTGCAAAGGCTCTTGAAGAATTCATTTTTCAAGAAATTCCTTCGACAAAAGCTAGGTTTCTAGACTAAAATCAGCAAATTCTATCACTTTTTCTTTTGCTTCTGATTTTTTTTTTCAAATCTTATCAATTTTTTAAAAAATTACCGCCAAAATAAACACAGAAAACCGCGAATGCGCATGGAGGAATTTTATGTACTCAAAGATCCGTTTACAAGATCGTGGCGCGTTAATTGACGAGCTGGTAGGACAGCGGTCATCAAACGATGCTAGCATTTCGCCTATAACACTCAACACTGATGTTAAGCAACAAAGCAACGTTCAGGTATTCAAATGGATGACCTGATCTAATACTGTTGGATTTTCTTCCCACTCAGTCTGGGTGAGGTTATTGTGAGGAGGTGCTTCACATCACCAAAATCCTTGGCAGTTATATAAACCTATTCCAAATAATGAACAGGGTCCCATAAAAGTCAGTGGTGGACTTGTAATCAAGGGGGCTGGGTTCATGTCCTAGCAGCAAGATAAAAATTCAGTCAACTCAACTCCAGGTGGACATTAAATTTGTAATAGCTTTGTATAAGCACATTAATTACTTCTGCTGATAACCATTCATGATTTTCTGTGTGATAAACCTAGAAAAGCCCTAAAACAGATATCCACAAAAACCCCACTAAATAGAAAACAAATCAAAATATGTACTTAATACAAAGCTTGTCATCACACATGTATTTTTTCACTTTAAATACAATTCGATGGATCTCTCTTATATTTTCAGAAGTATAAAACATAACAACATACAAGAACAAAGCACAGATTGCGACGCGTTTACTTCTTGTATCCCTTGCTGGTTCTTCGTCCTCGTGCCCGTTCAAACTGGCGGCCTTTAGATCTGACGTGAGCTTTCGTGTGACTGTGGGGAACACCGGGAGCAGGGCCAAAGTGTTTGTTGGCTTCACGTCCAGTTCTCTTTCCTGTAAAGAAGTGCGGAATGGTGATTAAAATCATAAAAATAACAAATTGGGAAAAAGTTATCTACATAAAATAAAAATTCATGTGTTATCTTTTAAAAGAAGAAAAAAAAAAAAAAAATCCACAGTGGTTTGAATACAAGATGGGGAGTTTTAGATACAAGGTCTGAAGATTGTATTATGGAACAAATAAATTACAAGTAATTACAGAAAAAAGATGCCAACAGGAGAGACTGTTAAAATGGATTTGTGCAGATAAATGGAAGGACAGAATAAGCAGAACAGGAAATTCAAGAGACTAGATATGTAGGAAAGAGGAATAAGCAGAACAGGAAATTCAAGAGACTAGATATGCAGGAAAGTAGAGTTTAGACACATGAGGTAAGAGTGGAAGAGGAAGGATGAAAATGAGATGGAAATATAAAGTAGAAGAGGACCTTAGAGAAATGGGAAGGATAAATAAGGAAACAGTGGATAGACAATTACCTTGCATGAGGACTGTGTTCTTGCCAGTGGGAGCCTTTTTCCCAAGTCACTAAAGCTGACATCTAAGAAATGATTCATTGATGTACCTATTTTTTATGGAATAAATTTACACAAGGAAGTTGACTTCCAAGTGTACTTCTGAAGACCAAGGTAATTCCCAGGGGAGTACCTGTACAACAAGGTGCAGGAGCTGGTTTACGATGAGGTGTTTGAGAAGTACACCATGCACAAAAAGGTAAGATAACTCACAGTAGTGCTTATTACTTTCTATTACAATCTTCCTTTTCTTCGCCTTTTCCCGTGTTTAGACGGAGTCGGCGGTTTTCGTCAGCCACTCGATCAGCCCTAACTAGGGTGATCGCTTTTGGACTGACATTTGGTTTTGGCTACAAAATTTTACGAGTGGATAACCTTCGTACTCAACCTTTGCTAATTTTTTAGCAAGGGAAATTTCAGGCTGGTATGCTCCCTGTTTAAAGTCCCCCACCCAGACAAGGCTGGCCTACTCCCTGTTTAAGGTCCCCCAGCCAGACCAGTGTTGTAGCATGCCCATCCCGTAGTATGCCTCTCATAAGCATGCCCATCCCGTAGTATGCCTCTCATAAGATGGGCGAGGAGGGACACAATAATTTCTATCATTTATTACTATCATTTGACGCATTGATCATTATTTACCCTTCCCTCCCGTCAGCTTCTAGACTACGTAGAAAGTTTCATCGGCCCTCACATTCGCGCTATTCATCCTGTTTAAAGTCCCCCACCCAGACAAGGCTGGCCTACTCCCTGTTTAAGGTCCCCCAGCCAGACCTGTGTTGTAGCATGCCCATCCCGTAGTATGCCTCTCATAAGATGGGCGAGGAGGGACACAATACTTTCCATCATTTGACGAATTGATCATTTTATCCCCTTCCCTCTCGTCAGCTTCTAGACTACGTAGAAAGTTTCATCGGCCCGCACATCCGCGCTATTCACTCCATGCTAATCAACAAACCACCGGACGCGGGAACACAGACCTCGCGTCACCCGCTACACCAGGACCTGCATTACTTCCCGCACAGACCTGCGCACCGCATTGTCGCAGCGTGGACCGCAATGGAGCGCATAGACAAGGACAACGGATGTCTCTTCGTACTGCCGCGCACCCATCGGGACCCGGGTAGTTTGTTACAGCATGAGTATCCAGAGTGGGAGGTGAGTACACACTACTATCACGTTACGTCACGTGAGCTCATGTCTGTTTGTACTGCCGCGCACCCATCGGGAGCCGGGGGCGCTGTTACAGCATGAGTATCCAGAATGGGAGGTGGGTACACACTACTATCACGTTACGTCACGTGAGCTCATGTCTGTTCGTACTGCCGCGCACCCATAGGGAGCCGGGGGCGCTGTTGCACCATGAGTATCCAGAGTGGGAGGTGAGTGGGTAGCCTCCGTAGCCGAGTGGGTATCACTCGCACCTCCAACTCCGCCCCTCTATCACACCTCCGCCACTGCCCTCTCTTCTCTCGATAGTGGTGTTTTGGAAATTTCGAAACATTTCTCTTTTACTTCCGCGAAATTATGTTTACGTTTCGACTCATCAGTCAGTCGGCCGACGAACGCCAAAGCGTCACGTTTTATCGTCATTGCGTCGTACCGCTTTTTTAAAATTTCCTTGAAGGAAAAAAAGATCGACAGTTTGGTGTGCCCAAAAATTTCTTTTTTCCCCAAAATTGCCTTTAGTCCGAAAAAATTCAATTTCTGCTGCCTTTTCAGGCCTGAAGGTTTGGAAATTTGAGGTAATTTTTGTCGCAGTGTGCGGAGTTTTTTGTTAAATCCCCTTTTTACTATCTATTTTTCAATTATTCTTCTCCTTTACGCATTTTTTACGGGCGGAAATTTATTCGTGTATGAATTTTACGTGCGTAAATCTTTTACGGTTCTGTTTTTAAAGTGCTGGTTTATTTTTATGGGAATTGAGTATCCAGAGTGGGAGGTGAGTACACACTACTATCACGTTACGTCACGTGAGCTCATGTTTGTTTGTACTGCCGCACACGCATAGTGAGCCGGGGGCCCTGCTACAGCATGAGTATCCAGAGTGGGAGGTGAGTAGGTAGAAACACACTACTATCACGTTACGTCACGTGAGCTCATGTCTGTTTGTGCTTCCGCGCACCCATAGTGAGCCGGGGGCCCTGCTACAGCATGAGTATCCAGAGTGGGAGGTGAGTAGAAACACACTACTATCACGTTACGTCACGTGAGCTCATGTCTGTTTGTACTGCCGCACACCCATAAGGAGCCGGGGGTGCTGTTGGGTATCACACTCGCCTTGCATGCGAGGGTCCCGTGTTCGGTTCCTAGCAGTTCTTTTTTTTACGTTGTACTATTTAGTCTAGCTGAAGAACTTTAAACAGGGAGAATGCTAGCCGGAAATTTCCCTTGCTAGAAAATTACCAAAGGTTGAGTGCGAAGGGCATCCACTCGTAAAATTTTGTAGCCAAAACAGGGCTGATTCAGAGGCTGACGAAAAACGCCGACCCTGTCTGAACACGGGAAAATGCGAGGAAGAAGATTGATGTTGTATTATTTATTTTATTGGCGTTGTAAGTACTTAAAATTTTAATTAGTTATTGGTCTAATAACTAATTAAAATTTTAAGTACACAATTAAATCTAAAACTATGTCCCTTTATCTACAGGGTGGTGTGAACGCCATGTACCACGGAATCCGCGGGTTCGACTCTCACGACAAGTTAAACTTATACATGGAGAGAGGAGACACTGTATTCTTCCATCCTCTTCTAATACATGGCTCAGGCACCAATGTCACTAAGGTAATAGACTTATACACAAAAAGCTCACTCTAAGGCTTAGGTGTAGGGACAAACCGTCCCAAAAGATGGTCTAAGTTTGTACGAAGGTAATAAACTTTCAACATGTACCTACTATTTACTAGCAGGTTGTCCTCGCTCTGCCGCGGAAAATTGACTCGTCAGCTCCCATGGCGTAGTGGTCACTGCGCTTGCCTTGCACGCGGGAGACCCGGGTTCGATTGCCGGCAGGGTCAAGAAATTTGTATCTTACAAATGATTCATTCCGTGGCCGAGTGGGTATCACACTAGGCTTGCACGCAGGAGGTCCGGGTTTGATTCCCGGCGGGGCCAAGGTTTTTTCTGCTCTGTGCTTGGAGCTCGGGGTGCACTCAGCCTCGTAAGGACAATTGAGCAGCTACTTTAATCGAGTAGCGACCAGTGGCGGCATTACAAGTCGAAGAGACAAGCGATGATAAATATGATGATTGAGTAAATGAAAGACTTGTAATACTGTGATACCCACAAAGTTGTGAAAAAGCTCTCTGCTTTACCACAAAGATTCATGATTTGATTTTGATTTGATTTTTATATTCTCTCACATTTAACCCATTCTGTGTCGCAGGGGTTCAGAAAAGCCATCTCGTGTCATTACGCGGCTGCCGACTGTCACTTTATAGACGTGAAAGGAACCTCACAGGAAAACATAGCCACCGAAATAGAATCTAATACATGGCTCAGGCACCAATGTCACTAAGGTAATAGACTTATACACAAAAAGCTCACTCTAAGGCTTAGGTGTAGGGACAAACAGTCCCAACTCCCAAAAGATTGGTCTAAGTTTGTACGAAGGTAATAAACTTTCAACATGTGCCTACTATTTACTAGCAGGTTGTCCGTGCTCTGCCGCGGAAAATTGATCGTAACTCGTCAGCTCCCATGGCGTAGTGGTCACTGCGCTTGCCTTGCACGCGGGAGACCCGGGTTCGATTGTCGGCAGGGTCAAGAAATTTGTATCATGCAAATAATTGATTCGGTGGCCGAGTGGGTATCACACTAGGCTTGCACGCAGGAGGTCCGGGTTTGATTCCCGGCGGGGCCATGGTTTTTTTCGGCTCTGTGCTTGGAGCTCGGGGTGCACTCAGCCTCGTGAGGACAATTGAGTAGCTACTTTAATCGAGTAGCGACCAGTGGCGGCATTACAAGTCGAAGAAACGAGCGATGATAAATATGATGATTGAGTAAATGGAAGACTTGTAATACTGTGATACCCACAAAGTTGTGAAAAAGCTCTCTGCTTTACCACAAAGATTCATGATCTGATTTTTATATTCTCTCAAATTTAAACCGTTCTGTGTCGCAGGGGTTCAGAAAAGCCATCTCGTGTCATTACGCGGCTGCCGACTGTCACTTCATAGACGTGAAAGGAACCTCACAGGAAAACATAGCCACCGAAATAGAGTTAATTTTGGACATAAACAATCTCTTCAGGATGATTTTGTTGAACTTGGAATTGGTTCTTCTGGTGAGGAATCTGTACAACTGAAATAATCGGAGGGAAGATGTTAGACAACCTGCTTTGGTGGTGTAAAGATCATTAGCACTAATAAACCAGAGGGCCTTTCTACACAGAGGTGTTGAATAAAACCTATTAGCTATTAGATGAATGCCAAATTTATTAAGTTTAGGAAGGGTTAGAGAGAGATGGGTATTTAGGAAATCTCAACTCTCATTAAATGCAGAGTGATTTGTCCTCGATTTGTTCTGAAAGCTTGCCCTCTTTGAATCTGTTGTGACAATCAAAACACTTCTCATCAGTATTAATTACTTTTCAGATACTTTGGCTGCTTTGGCGAAGCTAAATGATCATAAAAATAGCTCCCTGTATGAACATTTCATGAGATATTGGGAAAATCCTACAATGCTGCAGTGAGCATCAAAGTTGTGACATAATAACACAAAGAAACTGCATTTACATTTACAAATCAGTAAACTAAAGGTTATCTTCAGTGATCCATAGGGAATTGGTGCCTTCAATGTGCTCGCCTGGTAAACAGGGGTTTATTGCCTGGTCAAGACGCTCGCCTGGTAAACAGAAGGTCCGATTCCAGTCGACGCATTCGTAGATTTGTAGAAGCTTAACCCATCCTTTAGGGCTGTCTAGCCCCTACACCTAAGCCTCAGATTGAGCTTTTTGGGTATGGAGTTAAGCTGTCCGAGGCATGGGCTTTTATTGGTTTGAGATATTGATCGAATAACAATGGAACTCTGAGGGTTAGGTGGTAGAGAACGCCTCCGGCGTTAAGCTCAACGAGTAGTTAACTTCCACTCATTTGTGGACAACAGCTAGGTCCCCGTTATATTCTTCTCGGGGATCTAGCTGTTGGAGTAACGTGTCGTCCACAAGAGCAAGTTAAGGTGTGTCCACAGTCGACGCGACCGTCGATAGACCATCGATCGATGTGAATTCATTGTGAATCGATGTGCATCGACGTCAATTGATGTCGATCAACGGCCGGTCGACTATACTGTGGAGTGTGGACACACCTTGAGAACATTATGGGACGTTTGTTCTTGTTCTATTTTCCAGGCAGTTCTTGGAACGAGTCAGCGTTCAGCTGGGAGAACACAACGTATGAATTCCGTCGCCTTGGCTTCCCGATATATTCTCTGCTGAAAACTTACGTGTATAAAGTGAGGAAAGATCAATACATGATACACGTAGATCAGCCAGAGACACTGGTGGAAAAAAGTTATATGAAAGAAGGTAAATAATAAACGCCGAACTCTGACAGTTCATCAAGTATAAGACCACCCTGTACCTCTCTTTTTGACGTTAAGTTCCGCTCAAGTTCAAGACCCTTCACTGTGAGAGAAATTTTTTTTTCAAAATCGGGCATCCCTTTACAGTTAACCTGCCTCGGTGGTGTAGTGGTAAATAAGATTCAATTTGTGTGTTTGGTTTCCCACTCAGGTCTCGCCAACCCAGTGGTCAAGGCATACTTGGAGTACATGGTAGACATTGCAGTCATGATGGGTGCCTCTCGAGAGACCGCCCAGCAAGAACTGACCGCAAGTCTTCAGTTCGAATCCCGCCTGCGCAACATTACAAAGTCCAATGAAGAATATCGCAAAATGTCCAAACTGTCGAATTTGGTGACCATTTCCCACCTGGAGCACAAGTACCCGAGTATCCCATGGCGGAACCACATCGGCAGAATAATAGGTTAATCTTCTTCTTTTACTCTGTCACCTGCCTCGGTGGTGTAGTGATCAAGACGCTCGTCTGGTAAACAGGAGGGCGTGGGTTCAATCCCAGCCGAGGTATGGAATTGTATCCTTAATATAATTTGAGACTTTGACCACAATAATAGTAGTAGCCTACTGCTGGAGTTAAGGGGCTTTTCAGTCCTATGCGAGCAGTATAAATAAGGACTATGATTATCATTGTTTTACCGCTCCAGCAAGGTCGACGTTTTTAGTCAGTCTTTTTCAAGTCGCTCGGTCTTGTGCCTCTGCTAGTGTTACACCCTTCTCTCGCATATATTTTACGACACAATGTACTTTCCACAGGCGACACAGACCACAAGCGTCCAATGTAGCAGTTGTTTCATCGCTACGAAATAAAAACGGCGGTGAAACACTCATCTTAAAAAAAAAAATAATAATAATAAAAATATTAGCGCAGTTCTGGGTAGGTAATTATCTACCTCTGTGGTGTAGTCCGCTCGACTGGTAAATAGGAAGACGTGGGTTCGATCCCAGCCGAGGTATGGAATTTCATCATTTCTTTGAGAATTTGACCACATAATAATGGAGCTCTAAAGGTTAGGTGGTAGAGAACGCGTCCGGCGTTAACCTCGCCTAGTAGTTACCTTCCACTCAAGAGTCTATTATTAGACCTACTGGACTCCACACACAGGAACTTCGATAGAAAAGTCGCCCAATGTAATGTGTACAACTTCGTTAAATTTCACAAAGCAAAGAAAACACTAAAAAAAATTGTGCAAACAATACTAAACAAAGAGTTTCAAGGAAATTGGTAATCATTCAGAAGCCACAACTATGAAAAACAAAGCTCTTTTTGTGTTTAACCTAACCCTAAAATAACACTGGTTTACTACTCATTTGTCTACTTTTTAGTAGGAATTTTTGAGAAATCACACTAATTTTCATTTGTTGTGACTTCTAAACTAGTACCAAATAATTTATGTTCTTCCCCCTTTAAAAACTTACTGTCAGTTTGGGGATGGTCCACATTCTCGGGTCATCTACAATGGTTCCAACAATGACGGCAACACGACCCTCACGGGTTGGCTTCTTCATGAATCGCACAATCTTGGAGATGGCCATGGGTGGGCGGTTAATTTTGGAGGTACACAAAACAAAATAACAAAATAATAAGAAATTAACAAAAGAAAACGAAAATTGAATAAAGAAAGAAAATTGAATAAAGAAAGAGAAAAAAAAATTGAAAAATCCTAACTCAGGGGCGGGATTAATGCCTAGGGCATTCTCTTCCATCCAACCCCTCGACACAATGTACTTTCCACAGGAACTTTTTGTTAGGTTTATGTTATAGTCTTCTTGGTATACCTTCGTAGCCAAGTGGGTATCGCGGCTTGTACGCTGGAGGTCCCGAATTCGATTCCCGGCGTGATCGGAAAAAATAAAGGGAATGTCACAAAAGATCTAACCAGGTCGCAGTGACCAAGGGCGTTTATTAAAGCCGATGGCCCTACCTTTACCAATTCCACAGGAACTTTTTGTTAGGTTTATGTTATAGTTTTCTTCGTATACCTCCGTAGCCAAGTGGGTATCGCGGCTTGTACGCTGGAGGTCCCGGATTCGATTCCCGGCGGGGTCGAAGTTTTTTCGGCTCTGTGCTTGGAGTTCGGGGTGCACTCAGCCTCGTGAGGACAACTGAGTAGCTACTTTAGTCGAGTAGCGCGGCTCTGTGCTTGGAGTTCGGGGTGCACTCAGCCTCGTGAGGACAATTGAGTAGCTACTTTAATCGAGTAGCGACCACGGCATTACAAGTCAAAGAAACGAGCCTTGATAAAAATATCATGATTGAGTAAATGAAAGACTTGCGTCAACAGTGAATGCGTTTTACTCACCGGTTGAGAATAGCATCGCGTTTCCCGCTGGAGTCTTACAAGGTAAGATGCGCTCATTAGGAACTCCATTATTGGTTAGGTTTATATTACACCTAAGGAATCGGCTGATTTACGATCGGGTGGCGTGTGGGTAGTTCCACCCCCACTGTCACTATCAGCAGAAACCACTATTTCATGTAAACTGTTCTCTGATACGGCTAAGACTGACATATGACATAACTGGTTCAAAAACTGGCCAAGTGTCAGGCCAGTGAAACAATGTCACAGTGTTTCTCATGGAAGTGGGAGAGAAGTGAGGCCTAGGCCCTGGGACAACTCAGTGATCGGACTTGGCCTTAATGTATGATGTACCTACGACTTAATGTACGACTTTTTGAGGAGAAGGTCAGGAACTTGGCCCTGTTTTACAGGTTATTTTTTTTTTGTCATGATTACGACTTCAGTGGGAGCTCTCAATGCCAGTTGATCAAATGTGATGATTTCTCCTCCTGCTTTCAATATTCTTTTCTCCAATGAACTTGGCCCTGTTTTACAGGTTATTTTTTTGTCATGATTACGACTTTCAGGTACATCTTTCTCCAATGAACTTGGCACTGTTTTACAGGTTATTTTTTTGTTATGATTACGACTTTCAGGTACATCTTTCTCGAATGACCGCCCCAGTTACATGAACTTCGGGTCAATGGGTTGGACCATCGGGCATGAAATTACCCACGGATTTGACAGCACGGGCAGTCGGTTTGATAAGAACGGGACCGAGATCAACTGGTGGGATCCAAGCACAAGGGAGAAGTACAAGGTTTCAATATTCTAGATCTAGCCTTGTCAGTCACTCTCAGGGCACACACCTGAAAATGGGAATGAAACGGTCAGAAAACTTGCTGTAACTTGGTATTCAATAAAAATAAAGTGTCAAAATCCCTCGTTCTGATTACTTGATACAAAACTTAAATGTGTCATTCTCACAAACTTTGAAGCTAAATAAACAAAGTAGAAAGTAGCAAAATCATCAAAACTTGGATGAAATGTATTCAAACAAAACAAACTAATGAAGCTGGCTGGGGTTTTTGATCAGAGCAAACAGGACTAAACAAAGAGTTTCAAGGAAATTGGTAATCATTCAGAAGCCATAACTATGAAAAACAAAGCTTTTTTTGTGTTTAACCTAACCCTAAAATAACACTGGTTTACTATTCATTTGTATACTTTTTAGTAGGTTTTGAGAAATCACACTAATTTTCATTTGTTGTGACTTAACTAGCACCAAATAATTTATGTTCTTCCCCCTTTAAAAACTTACTGTCAGTTTGGGGATGGTCCACATTCTCGGGTCATCTACAATGGTTCCAACAATGACGGCAACACGACCCTCACGGGTTGGCTTCTTCATGAATCGCACAATCTTGGAGATGGCCATGGGTGGGCGGTTAATTTTGGACATAAACAATCTCTTCAGGATGATTTTGTTGAACTTGGAATTGGTTCTTCTGGTGAGGAATCTGTACAACTGAAATATTCAGAGGAAAGATGTTAGTAAGACTGCCTTGGTGGAGTAGTGATCATAGTATTTCTCTGATAAACTGGAGAGCCAATCTCAACAGAAGTAACTATTGAATTATACCTCTTAGAATATGAATGCCACTAATAACAAATTTAGGAAGGGATAGTAGATGGATATTTAGATCTCAATTCTCATTGGATGATAGAGCTGCTGACTTGTCCTAAACTTGTTCCGAGAGCTTGCCTCTCACTTATCTGTCCTGACAAACAAACCACTTCAACCATCAGTAGTTGATACTTTTCAGATACTCTGGCTGCTCCACCTCCCCTGGGCCGCCAACCGGCCGGAAGAACCCCGACTGCCCGGCCTCCAACGCTTCTCTCCCCGCCAAATGTTCTGGGTATCAGCGGCCACTAGCTATTGTGGCCTCCAGAGGCCAGAGGACCTCAAGGATAACTTGCTGAACGATGAGCACACACCTCCTGAGTGGAGGGCTGTGGGGTCGCTGGCCAATTCAGTCGAGTTTGGGAGAGACTTTGGGTGCCCCCTTGGCTCACGCATGAACCCAAAAGAGAAGTGTGAAGTGTTGTGAGGACGAATAAGATTGAAGGTGGATTCTAACTAATACCCACTCAAACTATTAAAAAATTTAGACGAGGAGGATTCAGCTCTATGTAAAAAAAAAAAAAAAAAAAAAACATCTACCTACCTAGGTACTTAAAAGGTATTACCAAAATAAATAAACTGTGCCATCTACTGTCTTTTGATGGTTGTAAAAATGGATAAGGTTTTGTCAGGATAGATGGAAACAGGTATTTATTGGAAACAATTGTAATTGTGATTACATGCACATCTTAAAAATTCACACCAGTGTTGGTTGAACCAGAACAAAATTAAAATACTATTAACCATATCATAAGGCTTTTAATTGAATTTTCTGTTGAAACTCTACATAAAGAGAATCTGCATTTAATTTATTCCCAAAAAAATTATCAATGTTTTGCATGCTAATAAATCTTGAACATTGACCTTATCAGAGCAAAGAAATCCATGGAATCTACACAGAATATATTTGTAGTTGTAGATAAAGAATCAGTGAGTCTGAGTGGCATATTCCAACTTGAATAGATGGCCATTAACATTTAAAGTCTCCGGATACCTGGACCATTTTGAAGAAGTGAAAATCACAGAGAAGTAATGAAGGGTTTTGCAAACTTACAGTTTTGCTAATCAGTAATATTCACTGTTCTAGACATTAAAAAGGCTAAAAGAAGAAGAAAAAAAAAAAAAACAGAGTGGTTTGAATACAAGATGGGGAGTTTTAGATACAAGGTCTGAAGTACTAGTAATTACAGAAAAAAGGTGCCTACAGGAGAGACTGTTAAAATGGATTTGTGGAGATAAATGGAAGGACCGAATAAGCAGAACAGGAAATTCAAGAGACTGGATATGTAGGAAAGAGAGTAGAGTTTAGACTTTAGACACATGAGGTAAGAGTGGAAAAGGAAGGATGAAATAAAGTATAAGAGGACCTTAGAGAAATGGGAAGGATAAATAAGGAAACAGTGGATAAACAGTTTTACAGGTTATTTTTTTGTTATGATTACGACTTTCAGGTACATCTTTCTCCAATGAACTTGGCCCTGTTTTACAGGTTATTTTTTGTTATGATTACGACTTTCAGGTACATCTTTCTCCAATGAACTTGGCCCTGTTTTACAGGTTATTTTTTTGTCATGATTACGACTTTCAGGTACATCTTTCTCCAATGAACTTGGCCCTGTTTTACAGGTTATTTCTTTTTTGTCATGATTACGACTTTCAGGTACATCTTTCTCCAATGAACTAGGCCCTGTTTTACAGGTTATTTTTTTGTTATGATTACGACTTTCAGGTACATCTTTCTCCAATGACCGCCCCAGTTACATGAACTTCGGGTCAATATTCTAGATCTAGCCTTGTCAGTCACTCTCAGGGCACACACCTGAAAATGGGAATGAAACGGTCAGAAAACTTGCTGTAACTTTGTATTCCATAAAATAAAGTGTCAAAATCCCTCATTCTCATTATTTAATACAAAACTCAAATATGTGTCATTCACACTAGCTTTACATCAAAACTTTGTTGACAGCACGGGCAGTCGGTTTGATAAGAACGGGACCGAGTTCAATTGGTGGGATCCAAGCACAAGGGAAAAGTACAAGGTCAAGTCGAAATGTATGGTGGACCAGTATGGGAAGTATGTTGTACCTGAGGTCAACGGGAGTGTCAATGGCGTCAACACTCTGGGTAATTTGGGGGCACGGGTTCGAATGGTAACAAACAAAGTAGAAAGTAGCAAAATCATCAAAACTTGGATGAAATGTATTCAAACAAAACAAACTAATGAAGCTGGCTGGGGTTTTTGACCAGCACAGGCAAAAAGAAAATTTCAACCTTAATGCACAGAGCAAACTTGGATGTGTCCGGCGCGAACGACATGTACAAAACATTGTTAAAGCGCCTAATGGAAAAAAAAAAAAAAACTTGGATGAAATGTATTCAAACAAAACAAACTAATGAAGCTGGCTGGGGTTTTTGATCAGAGCAAACAGGACTAAACAAAGAGTAGAAAGAAAAATTTTAAAAAAAAAAAAAAAAAAAAAAAAAAATGGGTCCAAAATTTTTTTCGATCAGCTGATTTGGAAATCTCATTTCGGTGAAAAATCTTGAAAAATTTCCAATAGTAGGCCAGTTCCGCATGGATCACTGAAGTTGAGCACGGTTGCGCGTGGTTAGTACCTGGATGCGGGTGACCATCTGGCCAATAGCGTGCTGCTAGCTTAAAAAAAAGTTATTGGAGTCATAAAAAGTAAAGTTAACCAGTTTTTCCATTGTCTAGAAGATTTTTTACTATAAAAATGAGTATATATGAGAGTTCTACCCTCAAAAACCACGAGTAAACTATCATTTGGGGGAATTTAGAAATCTAGTGATTTTCAAGTCAAATCTAGTGATTTCTTTTCCTTGAATCTAGTGATTTTTAAAAATTTGGAGTGGAGACCCTGTACTTTTCAGATACTCTGGCTGCTCCGGCGAAACTAAATGTTCATAAAAATAGCTCTCTGCATGAACATTTCATGGTCAGTGAGTTAGGAGCAGAACCTCAAGAGCAAGAGAGGTTCCTATGGAGAGGGGACAAGAGAATGAAGTTGGACTTTTGGACTTTGATATAGGATCGAATTATTTTCTTCGGACCAGTAGGATGTACCTATGAAATGGGGTAAACTAACTTCAAAGGAAAAGGAAAGATTTAAAAAGGAGGGCTGAAACCCCTCTATAACATACCTTGACAAGAAGTTCCAAGTAAACATCCTTTGATTTGGGTTTGGTTCTACGAACCCTCCGGTCGTATTTGTGAACCCCTTTAAAACATACCTTGACAAGAAGTTCCAAGTAAACATCCTTAGATTTGGGTTTGGTTCTGCGAACCCTCCGGTCGTATTTGTGGCAAATGTCGACACCCTGGAATTAGAAAGCATTTCGTTAAGTCAGATTGTCAATCGAATTTGCCAATATTCGGATGATTTAGGATAAATTTTCATAAATTTACTTACCATTCTGCTAAGATGTTAGGAGAAGAATGTTTTGAGAAAAAAACGGGTCCTCTCAAATTTCCAATATGGCCACTCCGATTTTTGTAAACAAAAACAAAAGTACATAAAAAAGATCCATTTAACAGCCACGAGTGACTGCGCATTTCCCAAAATATTTTTTTTTTGAAGTGGGAAATTTTAAAATTCAAATCTATGTTATCAGTAGGACTAGCCATAGCCATAGCCATAGCCAGTAGCTAGAGCTAGAGATAGATAACAGCAACTTCTTTATTTCTTATCAGTAAATCAGTTTGAGGTCCACTTTCAAGGTTTCAACTTTTATTTTAGTTTATTCGTAAGTTTTCCCTGAACTTGAGCTTTTCTCTATTTCGAAAATTCTTCATTTATGGTCAGTTTTTCAAAGAAACTTCCTACGGTACTTCCTGTAGAATGTACACATACCTCAGTGAAATCAAAGATAGGTAAGTATTAAATCTAATAAACAGTTGATTATTCTGTGATTATATCTAGATAATTATCAACCTATGTTAGTTCTATGTTGCTCAAGGTCTTTTATGATGTCAGAAACTCTTCTGTGCCCCTTGGAAAAAAGAAAACCATCTGAAATGGGCTACTTATGAAGTAAATTTGGACAAAAATATTGTGTGTTTGGTTAGAGGTTTTTCATTATTAAAATTTAATGCTCAAAAACTAACACAAACCTGATTTTGGTACAGCAAGAACTTTTTCACTTAACCCAGGAACATTTCCACTGACATTCTGACCACTGGATCCAGAGCTGTATTGGGAAATTATATTGCAAGATTTCACCTGAAAAGAATGGTTTAATTTTATTTTTCAAGAGGTTTGATAGAAGGAACTGTACCTTAACTGTACCTTGAGATTTTATAGTCTTGAAAGCAAAGTAGAGAGAAGGAAGGCAGGATAGGAGAAATAATGCCATTCTAAAAAAGTTCTGTAATTATTCAGAAGCCATGACAATGAAAAAGAAAGCTCCTCTTTGGGTTAATCAAATCCTATAATGCCAGCCTAGTTAGCTTAGTTGTTAGTGTGTCTGCCTTGTAAGCACTAGGCTGCGGGTTTGATTCCTGCCCGGGGCACATTAAGTTACACTTCCTTATCATTGGCAATTAGGCGAGTGTTTGCATTCAAAGCAACAGGTGTTTATTTACAGGTAGTTACGGTTACAGTACTTACATAAGGGCTTATTCACCTATTGTAAAATGATTAATAGTAAGTTCCTACACAATTACATGTCCTTGTTTGTTACCTTATGCTTTGAAGAGTTGAGTTCACGTAAATAATGATGGTGTTATCAAATTACCTGCATTGTCTTATTACAGTTAGGTATTTGCTGTGCACATACTAGGTGCATTTTTTTTACTTTCTATTAGCAAACTACGCCCTTAAAAAAAAAAAAAAAAAAAAAAAAATGTATAATAACACTGGTCATGGTCACTACTCATTTGTGACAGTTCCTTTTTGTAGCAATTTTCCATTGACGTGACTTCTGGACAAATACCGTTCAATGGATCTGACACAGCATTGGGCTGTAAAAAGCGCATTACTACAACCTTCCAGGTATGATGAACTTTAAAGTTACTTGGGGCAAAGACCTAAGATGTTAGTCCCCTCTTAAAATAAATGCTTTAAAAAATAATAAAAACTAGTATATCTCCGCTATACTGTAGTAATAGAAAGTAAAAAAAGTTAATAAGCGAAAATAAGAACAATTGATAAGCGAAAATAAGTTTATTTATTGTTTACTGTAAATTTATATTTGTTATTTTGCTTTGTTCAATTTGTTCAATATTTGTTGAAAATTTTGTTCAATAAAAGTACTTATATTACCATTACCATTACCATTTTACTGCCAGCCTAGTTAGCTTGCTTGGTAGCGCGTCTGTCTTGTAAGCGGTCGCGAGTTCGATTCCCGCCCGGGGAGGATTTTAGCCTGAACGGATAAGGTTCGTTCTGGGAACGGCTGGCTTTCTCCTATCCTGTCTTTCATCTCTCTTCGCTTGAGGGACGATAAGACCTTAGCAATTACAGTTTCTCTATCAAACCTCTTGGAAAAAAAAGCCAAGGTTCCCCTAAGACCAGGTTCCTGAGAGCAACTAAGGAAAAACGATTAAGTTAAAACTTAAAACTCACAACTGTGTGATTTCAGGAAGTATGGAGAAGCAAAAGTCGCCTCGTGCGAGGTAACGAACCTATGACCTCCAAGTTGTGAAACCCTCCGCTCATCACCTACCAGCAACTGTCTGGCTGTGGGACTATAAACAGGGAGGAGAACACCTAACCCTAACCAGCCTAGCTAGCTGGCAGTTCTTCAAAGGGTTCTCTGCTTGAAAAGAAAAAGCACGATGGTTGACTGCAGTTCAGGACGAGTCAATTAAACATGGCTAGAGACCATCACCCTGGTGTATGGCAGATATAAAAGATATCTTTTGTTTATTCTGCCATCACCATTCGGCTACAGCTGAAACCGCTACAATTGCATTTCAAATTGGTTTTCTAGAGGCATTTTACATTTTGCATTTCAAATTGGTTTTCAAAAGCATTTTGCACATCTCTGCCAAAATATATTAACTTGTTCATATATCATTATAGTAATAATCTATAAAGTACACAGATTGATTGATTAACAAATCAACGGGTAAAACCCATTTATATTCCTATCATAATATAGGTACAGCCATACCTATAATTTATTTTATTTCGTTATGCGGGATCAAAGTTTTTAATTCTATTCCAATTTAAATTCATACAATTTATTTTATACACAATTAGAAATAAATATATTATTCTCATGTTATACATAGTTAAATGTTTTATTACTTCACCTCTTATCAGTCTTTATCTTGTGTCTTTGGCTTTATTCTATCTTTATTTGGCTTTATCCCAGCTTTATTTGACAAGATATAAAGATAGGTGGGCTAAACCTATCTATGTTTATAACAAGGATTTTTTTTCCAACCCATGTATCTGAGATACGATTTTGGTGGGCTGATGGACTTTGTTACCGACGCTATGTAAAGGAAATTTACTGGTAGATTTTGGGCCCCATAAAGTTATCGGGGCGGCCATGGGGGGAGGGGCAGGTAAGTGCGTTATGCGGGGGCGAGTTTTTTAATTCTATTCCAATTTAAAATTATACAATTTTTTACTCTCCTTATTTTATACACAATTAGAAATAAATATATTATTCTCATGTTGTACATAGTTAAATGTTTTATTACTTCACCTCTTATCTGTCTTTATCTTGTGTCTTTGGCTTTATTCTATCTTTATTTGGCTTTATCCTAGCTTTATTTGACAAGATATAAAGATAGGTGGGCTAAACCTATCTATGTTTATAACAAGGATTTTTTTTCCAACCCATGGATCTGAGATACGATTCTGGTGGGCTGATGAACTTTGTTACCTACGCTATGTAAAGGAAATATACGGGTAGATTTTGGGCCCCATAAAGTTATCGGGGCGGCCATGGGGGGAGGGGCAGTACCAGACCTCCCCGTCCCTTGTCTACAGTCTACACTGCACATCAACTCTAGAGTGATAGTCTATGCAACTCCACACTTTCCATCAACTATACATATATTCTATATAACAAGTTGTGGTTAGAGAGTATTAAATGCACTTTTCATTATCTACTTTGATCAGGGGTTGTTAATCTCGAACTCCATAGTGCCAATTTTGCAAGTGTTGACCTTTGACGGACCACACGACGTGATTACTTACCTATCACTCTCCTTCCCCGTAGGCGCGAGTAGATAACGAAAACCAAAGATTAAGCCCCCACTCGCCGCAAAGCGATATTGTAAAAAAAAAGAAGATTCGTAAAAGCTTGACGCGACTTTGAGGGCTATTTGCCCCTACATCTAAGCCATCTGAGTGGGCTTTTTGTGTACAGGGGTGGGTTGTACTGTCGAAGGATTTCCGGCGAGTGACTTTAAGATTTTTTATTGTTATTTACCTTGGTAGTTAGTTTGTGAGAGAAGTTTGAACATCATCTATCTCACTCCCCATGACGGCCGCGGGTTCGATTCCCGCCCGGGGCGGATTTTATCCTGATGGGATAATGTTCGTTCTCGGAACGGCTGGCTTTCTCCTATCCTCCCTCTCTGGTCGATTTCGGCTCCATAAGCTCTCCTTGGTTACAGTTTCCAGTATCAAACTTCTTGGGAAAAAAGAAGAAGAAGAAAAACTGAAATAAACAAATTTCGAATAAAGCAGACGGAGCGATAAGAGAAAGCATTTAGCGATTACATTTTCCTTCGCATCTTTTCTAATGAACAAGATCGCTGAGTAGGCACCTAAAACTTTAAAACTTCACAACTTCAGCGTTGGATACCTCCTCTTTTCATAGTCATTTCTTGACAATTGACTGAATTAAGTCATTGCAGTCCAAAGTGTACAATTTACTTGAAGTTTGTTCTTTATTTGCAGTGAGATATCCGTATTATCTCTAAGAGGTGTAATTTTTTCCCCTATAGGCTGCTCTGTGCAGACATTAATAATAATAATAGTGCTTATTTATACTGCTCGCATAGGACTGAAAAGTCCCTTTACTCCAGCAGTAGGCTACTACTATTATTGTGGTCAAATTCTCAAATTATATGAGGATAAAATTCCATACCTCGGCTGGGATTGAACCCACGCCCTCCTGTTTAACAAGCGAGCGTCTTGACCACTACACCACCGAGGTAGGTTGAACATACTCATATTAGGTACCTATGTTTAAATTCTCATTAAATTAGTACCATTATTACACGTATTACCTTTCGAGAAATAGGTGAAGTAGATAGTTATATGTACCACCTACATTTTGGTGGAGATGCCAAAATTACCGCTCAAATTTTCTCTTCACCCCTTTACACCAAAACTGGTCTAAACATTTTGTCTGCTCATAATTAGGTATCTTCTCGGAAGTAGGTATGAAGTGAAAGGTAAACCCAAATCTGAAATGTTTCTTCATTTGGGATTGCATTGTGAGGTATGGAATCCTCCCTTGTACCTAAATACCCCTTAGGTACCCTGTCCTAATATTATGTAGCGTACTTGGAAATTCCCTGTGGAACTCATAAGCGGTTTCCTTAACAACAATATTCCCTATTGCTAAAAACCAAAAAAAAAAAAAAAAAAAAATGTGTGAACATCACATTATCCTATTAAATTATGCTGAGATAACTTTACCGTTTGGTCAGTCGAGCTGAAAAACTGTCACCCCGCCGGAAATCGAACCCAGGACCTGCGGTCAGCAAGCCTTGTGTGATGGCCACTCGGCCACGGAGGCTACAACAAATTAATCAGGAAATTTTTGGGGCCAAACGGGCCTTCATATTTTCACCATAAAATATCCTACAAATGGGAAGCATGTTTCGCCTGTACCTAACAGGTTCCTATAGAAGAAGGGACGAATAATGGAAAGGGAGAATAAGTAGGTAGGTATCACCTAAGAAGGAGGACCTAAGAAGGAGGAGGAAGAAGACGAAGAAGAAGAAGATGAAGAAGAAGAAGAAGAAGAAGAAGAAGAAAAAAAAAACTCCGTTCCAGGCTGTAGAAGACGGGTACCTTACCCTGAATATCGGGCGAGTAAATTAGCTTACCCTGAATATCGGGCGAGTAAATTAGCTTACACTGAATATCGGGCGAGTAAATTACGTTACCCTGAATATCGGACGAGTAAATTAGCTTACCCTGAATATCGGGCGAGTAAATTACCTTACCCTGAATATCGGGCGAGTAAATTACGTTACCCTGAATATCGGGCGAGTAAATTACCTTACCCTGAATATCGGACGAGTAAATTAGCTTACCCTGAATATCGGGCGAGTAAATTACGTTACCCTGAATATCGGGCGAGTAAATTACCTTACCCTGAATATCGGGCGAGTAAATTAGCTTACCCTGAATATCGGGCGAGTAAATTACGTTACCCTGAATATCGGGCGAGTAAATTACGAATGGTGCTTATTTGGGTGTTCTGTTGTAACATTTACAATATCTCTAATCGTTTAGTCAATATAGCTGAAAACCGCCAAAAAGCGGTCAAAATACCGACATTACTACAACCTTCCAGGTATGATGAACTTTAAAGTTACTAGGGGCAAAGACCCAAGATGTTAGTCCCCTCTTAAAATAAATGCTTAAAAAATAAAAAAAAAAGTTACTGTCAGCCTAGTTAGCTTGCTTGGTAGCGCGTCTGTCTTGTAAGCGGTCGCGTGTTCGATTCCCGCCCGGGGAGGATTTTATCCTGGACGGATAAGGTTCGTTCTGGGAACGGCTGGCTTTCTCCTATCCTGTCTTTCATCTCTCTTCGCTTTAGGGACGATAAGACCTTAGCAGTTACAGTTTCTCTATCAAACCTCTTGGAAAAAAGCCAAGGTTCCCCTAAGACCAGGTTCCTGAGAGCAACTAAAGGAAAATGATTAAGTTAAAACTTAAAACTCACAACTGTGTGATTTCAGGAAGTATGGAAAAGCAAAAGTCGCCTCGTGCGAGGTAACGAACCTATGACCTCCAAGTTGTGAAACCCTCCGCTCACCACCAGCAACTATCTAGCTGTGGGACTATAAACAGGGAGGGGAACATCTAAGGCGGCTTTCACACTACGTTTTGTGTTGCATCCTTGTCACATTTGTGAACTACATACCAAATTTCAAGTCTTTAGCTTATACCGTTCCCGAGATATTGTTAAAATAAATTACACCAAAAATCGCCAAAAAGCGGTAAAATGCCGCCAAGCGTTGCACCGGTCTTAACCAAAAGACCGGTATTTCGTGTCGCATCCTTGTCACATTTGAAAGATACATACCAAATTTCAAGTCTCTAGCTCTTACCGTTCTCGAGATACCTAGGTATTTTGTTTACAGACACACACACGGACCAATGGCTGAAACTTTGGATTTAGGCTCTAGAGACCTCCAAATGTGTTTTGACACTAAAAACTGACCATAGAAAATTTGACCCGATTACATTACCTACTTTCCTTCCTATAGGATAAGGAAAGTAAAAAATCTTAATTTACCTTTGGCGTCTCCCAAGAGTCCCAAGTTTTGTCGTCAGCCTAGTTAGCTTGGAGGTTGGAGGGTAGCGTGTCTGCCTTGTAAGCGCTAGGTCGCGGGTTCAATTCCCGACCGGCGTTGCTTTTATCCTAAGAAGATTCGTTCTCGGAACGGCTGGCTTTCTCCTATCCTGTCTTCCTTCTCTCTTCGATTTCGGGACGATAATACCTCAGGTGTTACATGTCCCTCTTAAGGGCCAAAGGGCATTTTAAGGGCCAAAGGGCATTCTAAGGGCCGAAATCTAATATTGATGGTCCGAGATTTTCCCTTGTTTCTAACAATCTCCTCCTCTTCCGATTACCAGTTCACCCTCTTCAAGCTTATCGTTGCTTAGCTTTAGTGTTCTACACAATTTCGACTGATCGAGCTGTTGCCAGCCTAGTTAGTTTGGAGGAGGCCTGCTTCGTAAGCGCTAGGTTCGTGTAAGTTTGCAAAAAGCTGACGATGCCGTAAGGCGAAACCAGTCCTTAATAAAACCAAGTAAGAAAAGTGGGTAAAAAATCCCAAGTTTTAAGGTGTGTCCACACGCATAGTCGATCGGCCCCCTCAATGAATGAATTCGGCGTCGGAGCCTAACATATGCACCAGTATACATTACAAAATAAGTCTCTGGAAGCACATGATAGCGTGAGTAAACAATGTTAAATACGATAGAGAGACTTTTAAGAGAGAAAAAAAATCAGACTAGAAAAAATTCTCGAAAAAAAAGCTGGAAAAAACATATCGAGTATCATGGCCCTGATTGTAGCATTTTTCTGTCGATATCAGTTCAATATAAGAATGTGTAAATGTAACGTAAGCAGGTTTGCTCTTGCATCTATGAGTTAAAAAAGCTTCGCCTGAGGCGCAATAGTTGAGACTTTCGTGAATCAGGAACAGATTCTCTAATTACAATACTTTCTAATTTTACTTTAATAATAGAAAGTAAAAAGTTGACCCACCCTCTCTTGTTGTTGTTGTTGTTGTTGTTGTTGTTGTTGTTGTTGTTGTTGTTGTTGTTGTTGTTGTTGTTGTTGTTGTTGTAGTTGTTGTTGTTGTTGTTGTTGTTGTTGTTGTTGTTGTTGTTGTTGTTGTTGTTGTTGTTGTTGTTGTTGTTGTTGTTTTTGTTGTTGTTGTTGTTGGTGGTGGTGTTGGTGTTGGTATTGTTGTTGTTGTTGTTGTTGTTGTTGTTGTTGTTGTTGTTGTTGTTGTTGTTGTTGTTGTTGTTGTTGTTGTTGTTGTTGTTGGCGTTGTTGTTGTTGTTGTTGTTGTTGTTGTTGTTGTTGTTGTTGTTGTTGTTGTTGTTGTTGTTGTTGTTGTTGTTGGTCTTCTTCTTCTTCTTCTTCTTCATTTTCTTCTTCTTTTTTTCTTCTTCTTGTTCTTCTTCATTTTCTTCTTCTTCTTTTTCTTCTTCTTCCTAGCCTTTTCCTGTTTAAATCGGCGTTTCGAGGGTTCGATTCCTGGCCGGGACAAACTTTATCCTAAACAGATAAGGATTGTTCTCGGAACGGCTGGTTTTCTGCTATCCTGTCCTGGCTCTCTCTCTTCATTTTCGTGACGATAAGACCTCAGTTTTTACCGTTCCCTCATGTTGTTGTTGTTGTTGTTGTTGTTGTTGTTGTTGTTGTTGTTGTAGCAGCAGGCAGCGAGTCATCAAATTTCTACGGTATGTTCTTCTCTGAGATCCAAGTCCAGGAATAAGGCAACATCTTTTGGTTTATCCCAAAGGTCTCGTACTGTCAATGTAGTTGGGTGAGCTGGGCAATGGAACAGATGATGCACATCGTGAGGACTTTTGAGAGGCGAGTAGGCCATGTTCTCATCTTCTCAATATCCAATATCAAGGTACCTACATAAAGACGTATATAAATAAGTATACGTACATACATAGGTACGAGTAGAGTAAATTACGTTACCCTGAATATCGGGCGAGTAAATTACCTTACCCTGAATATCGGGCGAGTAAATTAGCTTACCCTGAATATCGGACGAGTAAATTACCTTACCCTGAATATCGGGCGAGTAAATTACCTTACCCTGAATATCGGGCGAGTAAATTAGCTTACCCTGAATATCGGGCGAGTAAATTACCTTACCCTAACTCCCTAAGTGTAGAGTGGGTAGTAGGTAGGGAACCTCTCTCCTAAACCTACATTATTTGTTACTGTTACCTACCTCGTAATGAAAACAAAATTCTTCCATCCAAACTGACAGAACACAACAAATTGCTTCGAAATGCCATTCGCCATTCGAAATTGAATGGCAAGGGGAAAATGACTGAGCGAGTAAAGGCGTGAGACTGTGAGGTATGGAAAGTAGCCGTTTCACATTTTTGGAAAGAGTTCTCGGGTTCGATGCCCTGACGGGGTCGAAGTTTTTTCGACTTCCTTGGAGTTCGGGGTGCACTCAGCTTGCGTAGTCGTGAGGACAATATTTATTCAGTATAGGTAGCTACTTAAATGGAGTAGCGACCAATGGCGGCATTACCGCTGTAAAATGTTATGGTAATATGGAAATCGATTACAAAGGAGACATTTAGTTTGACATCCCCAAACACACTACCATCACGTCACGTGAAGCCAAAGACGTAGTCCAAAGTTTTCCCATAATATTGTAGGTAGGTAATTTTGTTAAAATGAAAAACTGAACGGGACGCCGGGACACCCCCTGAAATTCGGGACTGTCCCGGCCAATTCGGGACGTTTGGCAAGCCTACCCATGACCCATGAGCTCACGTGAAGTAATAGCAGTGTGTTTCTACCTTCACTCTCACTGTTAATCTTTGTTGAGTGGGTACTGGGTACGCTTTCTTATTTCTCTTTTGTTTAAGTACGACGCGCAAGTAAGTATAAGCAGGTACATCAGCTTATAAATACTTACCTACTTAGGTACTTATTTTTGTTCAGCAAATGATAAAGCAAAAGGCAAAGGAAGTGACTTTCAAAATTCAACGTAGCTCTCGTCTTAAAAGAAAAGGCAAATATTTAGATATCACAGCGCTAGATTTTCATATGGGAAGCATACATTAATCCTAAACATACAACTATACATAGGTACATAAATATGTAAAAATATTTACAAGAACGGTAAGAGCTAGAGACTTGAAATTTGGTATGTAGCTGTCAAATGTGACAAGGATGCGACACGAAACTTTTGGTTAAGACTGGTACAACAGTTGGCGGTATTTTGACCGCTTTTTGGCGGGTTTCGACCGCTTTTTGGCGGTTTTCAGCTATATCGAATAAACGGTTAGAGATATTGTGATTTACAGACATAAATATACATAAGTACCTACCTAAATACCTACATATAAAAATACATAAATATACATAAGTAGGTACCTACATTTTCAACATATCGGAAGAACAACGTACAAAAATTTCCACACATGTTCTATCCTGTGTATGTTAGGCTCAAAAGCCGGATCCGCGTAGCGAAAAAGGATTGACATTCCGCAGACTGGAAGATGCATATAGTTTTCAAAATTCGGCGATTGTGCCGTTCCCCCTTTCAAACCTCTTTGAAAAATCTGGTGTGAACATCACACGATTTTCCTCATCCTATTGAATGGTGTTTATTTGGGTTCCTTCTCTCTTCGATTTCGGGACGATAAGACCATAGCAGTTAAAGTTCCCTCTGTCAAACCTCTTAAAAAAAAAATCTTTTTCTATACCTCATTCTTTACCATCTTTGACTTTCACCCACAATAGGCCCGCATTTCTTTAAACTCCTTCTTTTCTCTATTCTTTTTCTTCTTCTCCTCCTTCTTCTTTCGGACTTTTTTTTTTAAATTCTTCTTCTTTTCTTTTTACCCTCATTCAATTTCCTTTTCCTTTAAAATTTCTTCTGCTTCTTATCTTTCTTTGTCGTCTTTTTCTTCTTCTTCCTTCCTCTTGGCTTCTATTTTTATCCTTCTCTTTTGCATTCTTTTCTCTCATTCTCATCCCTCCTTCTTTCACCCGCATTTACTTTCCTTCTTTATGGGGAGCGAGAGAGAGAGAAAGGAAAGGAGGTTCGTTCTTGGAACGACCGTTACGACCGGTTTGTCAAATGATTTTTGCTCCTTCTTTAAAGTGAAGAATTAAGAAGATAATAAAGTTAGAGAAAGAGAGAGAGAAAGAAAAGAAGAAAAGGAAGAAGAAGAAGAAGAAAAAGAAAAACCTTCTGTTTTCTGGTGAATCTGTCTTGAGTTTTTCTTAGACAAAGCTTCGCCTGAGGCGCAATAGTTGAGACTTTCGTGAATCAGGAACAGATTCTCTAATTACAATACTTTCTAATTTTACTTTAATAATATAGAAAGTAGATAAAAAGTTGACCCACCCTCTTTTGTTGTTGTTGTTTGTTGTTGTTGTTGTTGTTGTTGTTGTTGTTGTTGTTGTTGTTGTTGTTGTTGTTGTTAGTTGTTGTTGTTGTTGTTGTTGTTGTTGTTGTTGTTGTTGTTGTTGTTGTTGTTGTTGTTGTTGTTGTTGTTGTTGTTAGTGTTGTTGTTGGTGTTGTTATTGGTGTTGTTGTTAGTGTTGTTGTTATTGGTGTTGTTGTTGGTGTTGTTATTGGTGTTGTTATTGTTGTTGTTGTTGTTGTTGTTGTTGTTGTTGTTGTTGTTGTTGTTGTTGTTGTTGTTGTTGTTGGTCTTCTTCTTCTTTTTCTTGTTCTTCTTATTCTTCTTCACTCTCTTCCAGACAGCCCTATTGGTGTAGGTACTTGATTCACACAATTATTCCAACTTTTCTTCCGCCTACCTCGCCCTTTTCTCCCCCCCCCCAAAAAAAAGATGACCCACCCTATAATAGGACCTATCGGTATTAAATATAAGGCTTCCCTTTGTGTGAGAAAATGTGAAAAAAAATCCCCCAGAAACCAGTTTTTTTGGCTTTATGGTTCTCTGGACAAAATTTGCACCACCATTTTCGTGTTTCTGGTAAAAAGACCTTTAATTTGATATATAGGTCGACCCAGGTTTGGATAAGTCCTTCTATGGGCACAGACCGACAAACCACACACAGACGACACCGAAGCGAATACAATAGTCCGTCCCTTATACCTTTTTATTACTATTGTAATAATAAAGGAAGGACGGACTAAAACGGATTCGAACTTCCATTATTTCCTATTGACATTAATTCCATTTTATTTTATTCGAGTCTATTTTATTGAATTTCTGGGTTCATCTATTATTTGCCATAGCTTTCGAACGAAGTAGGTAGGTAGACAAATTAATTGCTTTTTCCCTTTCATCTTCTAATCTCCTAATCGTCCTCTTTCTAATTCTTCTTTACAATATCTTTCCAATTCTTCTCTTTTTCTTGCTCCTTTTTTTTAGGCTTTTTCCTGGTTCTCCAACTGATATTCTTTGTTTTATGTCTTCTTCTTCTTCTTCTTCTTTTTCTTCTTCTTCGTCTCCTCCTTCTCATTTATTCTATTCCTTTTTTCGTTTTTATCTTCTTCCCTTGTCTCTTCCAATTCTTCTCTTTTTCTTGCTCCTTTTTTTTAGGCTTTTTCCTGGTTCTCCAACTGATATTCTTTGTTTTATGTCTTCTTCTTCTTTTTCCCCTTCTTTTTCTTCTTCTTCGTCTCCTCATTCTCATTTATTCTATTCCTTTTTTCGCTTTTATCTTCTTCCTTATGTATCTTTTTCTATACCTCATTCTTTACCATCTTTGACTTTCACCTAATAGGCCCGCATTTCTTAAACTCCTTCTTTTCTCTATTCTTATTCTTCTTCTTCTCCTCCTCTTTTCCTCCTTCTTCTTTCGGACTTTTTTTAAATTCTTCTTCTTTTCTTTTTACCCTCATTCAATTTCTTTTTCCTTTAAAAATTTCTTCTGCTTCTTATCTTTTTTTGTCGTCTTTTTCTTCTTCTTCCTTCCTTCCTCTTGGCTTCTATTTTTATCCTTCTCTTTTGCATTCTATTCTCTTTTCCATCCCTCCTTCTTTCACCCGCATTGACTTTCCTTCTTTATGGAGAGCGAGAGAGAGGAAGGAAAGGAGGTTCGTTCTTGGAACGACCCGTTTGTCAAATGATTTTTGCTCCTTCTTTAAAGTGAAGAATTAAGAAGATAGATAATAAAGTTAGAGAAAGAAAGAGAGAAAGAGAGAGAGAGAGAAAGAAAAGAAGAGAAAGAAGAAGCCTAACTTCGCTCTCTTTCTCTCAACCTCTCTCTTCCTCTTTCTCCCAACATCTCTCTCCCTCTCATCCTTCCTCTCTCACACATACACCTCTCCCTCTCTCTCTCTCTCCTTCTCTGCCTTCCTGAATTTACCTATCTCTTCCTATCTCACACATACAACACCTCTCCCTCTCTCTTTCTCCTTCTCTGCCTTCCTGAATTTATACCTATCTCTTCCTCTCTCACACATACAACACCTCTCCCTCTCTCTTCCTCCTTCTCTGCCTTCCTGAATTTACCTATCTCTTCCTCTCTCACACACAAGTACTATTTCTCTCCTTTTCCTTCAACTTCTATCTCTCTTCCTCCCTCCATTAATCTTTATCTCATTCTCTCTTTCTCTGTGGGTCGTTCGATTACCTCTCTCTTTCTCTACCTCCCTCTCTCCAAATCCCTCCACCCCTCTCTCTCCTTCTTGCTCTTACCTTCCTCTTTTCCTCCTTCTATTTTCTCTCTCACACACTCCCGATCTGTCTCTTTTCCTCTCACATCACTATACTTTCTCAGTGTCACACGCTTTCTCTCTCTCCCTATACCTATCTTTCTCTCTCACACACACATGCTTTGTCCTTCTCTCTGACACACACTCTGTTTCTCTCTCTCTCTCCCTCTCTCTCCCCTGTGTGTCATACGCGTTCTCTCTCTCTCTCTCTCTCTCTCTCTCTCTCTCTCTCTGTCTGTCTCCTGGGTGGGTGTATTTTCGAGTGTGTAGGTACATAATTATGTATTTTCCATACATTATTATTTGGCCATTAGTATTGAGTCCTACGCGAAACATAACACCCCGAAATCCCCGAATGAAGTGGATCATCCATCATTGAAAATGTAAAACTATCGAAATTCGTCATCGACCTCTCTTCTTCTTCTTCTTCTTCTTCTTCTTCTTCTTCTTCTTCTTCTTCTTCTTCTTCTTTTTCCTTTTCATGAACATCCTTTTCTTCTTTACCTCATTCTTTATTCTCATCTACTTTAACCCTAATCATATTACCTCGATGAACATCTTGTTGTTGTTGTTGTTGTTGTTGTTTTTGTTGTTGTTGTTGTTGTTGTTGTTGTTGTTGTTGTTGTTGGTGTTGGTGTTGGTGTTGGTGTTGGTGTTGGTGGTGGTGTTGGTATTTTTTCTTTTTATTATTAGGTACCTACTTCTAATTACCTACCTTCGTTTATAAATAAATTATTCATTCATTCACTTTAATTCTTCTTCTTTCTCATCCTTATTATTAGTTCTGATCCCCTCTTCCTCCCTTTCTTCTTCTTTTTCTGCTTCTCTTTCTTCTTTGTCTTTGCCTTCTTCTTCCTCTTCCCTCATCTCCTTCTTCTTCTTCCTTTTTCTCTTCTTGTTCCTCCTTCTCTTCAACTTCTTCTTCCTCCTTCTCTTCTTCTTCATCATCATTTTGTTGTTGTTGTTGTTGTTGTGTTGTGTTGTTGTTCTTCTTCTTCTTCCTCTTTCTCTTCTTCTTCATCATTTTGTCGTTGTTGTTGTTGTTGTTGTTGTTGTTGTTGTTGTTGTTGTTGTTGTTCTTCTTCTTCTTCTTCTTCTCCTCCTTCTTCTTCTTCCTCCTCCTTCTCTTCTTCATCATTTTGTCGTTGTTGTTGTTGTTGTTGTTGTTCTTCTTCTTCTTCTTCTTCTTCTTCTTCTTCTTCTTCTTCTTCTTCTTCTTCTTCTTCTTCCTCTTCTTCTTTGTTGTCGTCGTCTTCTTCTTCTTCTTCTTCCTCTTGTTATTATGCTACCATTGCATGACATCAATTTTTCCTCCTCCTCCTCCTCCTTTTCTTCATCTTTGTCTTCTTCTCCCTCTTCCCTCATCTTCTTTTTCTCTCCTTCCTTCTCTTTTATTTACAATAATAATTATAATTTTTGGTGAAATAAAATTTTGTGTTGTTTTTTAAAAACCCACCTACGATCTCCGTAGTGGTTAGTATGTATAAGTATGTAAAAATATTTACTGACATAAATATACATAAGTACCTACCTAAATACCTACATATAAAAATACATAAATATACATAAGTAGGTACCTACATTTTCGACATATCGGAAGAACAACGTACAAAAATTTCCACACATATTCTATCCTGTGTATGTTAGGCTCAATCGCCGAATTTGCTGAGCGAAAAAGATCCATCATTCTGCAGACTGGCATTTCACAAAATACAAACATGGTCCTCAAAATTCCCTCTTTCAATTCCCGCCTGGGGCGGATTTTATCCTAAGAAGATTCGTTCTCGGAACGGCTGGCTTTCTCCTATTCTGTCTTCCTTCTCTCTTCGCTTTCGGGACGATAAGACCCCAGGTGTTACAGTTCCCTCGATCAAACCTCTTGAAAGTCTGCAGTCTCTGTGCGTTTTTCGTGTAAGTTTGCAAAAAGCTGACGATGCCGTAAGGCGAAACCAGTCCTTCATAAAACCAAGTAAGAAAAGTAGGGTAAAGAAAGTAAAAAATCCCAAGTTTTAAGGTGTGTCCACACGCATAGTCGATCGGCCCCCTCAATGAATGAATTCGGCGTCGGAGCCTAACATATGCACCAGTATACTTTACAAAATAAGTCTGGAAGCACATGATAGCGTGAGTAAACAATGTTAAATACGATAGAGAGACTTTTAAGAGAGAGAAAAAAATCAGACTAGAAAAAATTCTCGAAAAAAAAGTTGGAAAAAATATATCGAGTATCATGGCCCTGATTGTAGCATTTTTCTGTCGATATCAGTTCAATATATGAATGTGTAAATGTAACGTAAGCAGGTATGCTCTTGCATGTCAAACCTCTTGAAAGTCTGCAGTCTCTGTGCGTTTTTCGTGTAAGTTTGCAAAAAGCTGACGATGCCGTAAGGCGAAACCAGTCCTTCATAAAACCAAGTAAGAAAAGTAGGGTAAAGAAAGTAAAAAATCCCAAGTTTTAAGGTGTGTCCACACGCATAGTCGATCGGCCCCCTCAATGAATGAATTCGGCGTCGGAGCCTAACATATGCACCAGTATACTTTACAAAATAAGTCTGGAAGCACATGATAGCGTGAGTAAACAATGTTAAATACGATAGAGAGACTTTTAAGAGAGAGAAAAAAATCAGACTAGGAAAAATTCTCGAAAAAAAAAAAGCTCATCCTTATTATTAGTTTTGATCCCCTCTTCCTCCTTTTCTTCTTCTTTTTCTGCTTCTCTTTCTTCTTTGTCTTTGCCTTCTTCTCTCTCTTCCCTCATCTTCTTTTCTCCTCCTCCTCCTTCTTCTTCTCCCTCCTCCTTCTTCTTCTTCTCCTCCTTCTTCTTTGTTGTCGTCTTCTTCTTCTTCTTTCTCTTTGTTATTATGCTATTTCTTATGCATGACATCAATTTTTCCTCCTCCTCCTCCTCCTCCTCCTCCTCCTCCTTTTCTTCTTCTTTTTCTCTCCTTCCTTCTCCTCCTCCTCCTTTTCTTCTTTCACTACACCCCTCCCCATAGTTCCCACATGTCTATATTACGGGGTCTACATTTCCTTCTTCAATTTATTCTTCTTCTACACATTCCTCTGTTTAGTGTCATGTCATGAACACAATTACCTACCTACAGCATTTATTCGATTCACCAAATTACACACACACAAACGCATAATCATGGTCGATATAATATACCTACTTAGATAAAATTTATGTAGAGGTACATAAGTAATACATAATATGTAGAGCAGCGATTCCCAAACTTTTTTTTCTACGCGGCCCCTTTTTTTCAATTGTGAACGCTCCGCGGCCTTTTTACTATATTTTTTGTGATCTTCCCGGGGGTCCCGATACACAAAAAGCCCGAACTGAGGCTTAGGTGTAGGGGCTGAACAGCCCCAAAGGATGGGGGGTCCCGAAGTCCTTCGCGGACATATACATAATCTCAAGTGGTCCGCGAGATTTTTGGTTTATCAATAGTGGTCCGCCAATTCTAAAAGGTTAAGAACCCCTGGTGTAGGGGCTGAACAGCCCCAAAGGATGGGGGGTCCCGAAGTCCTTCACGGCCCCCAGTTTGAAAGCCACTGGATTAAAGGTATCCAGTTATCTACCTACATACAGTCTTGAATATAAATAAGTAAATAGGAATATGTACATTTTGTACATTGGTATCTGAGAAGTAATAGAATTGAACAAAAATTTTGATATGAAATTGGCGTTTTGTCAACCCGCTGTCCGTAGTAATGTTGTGAGGTCCCGACTCTTCGATTCACATGGGGGAGACTGCGGGTTCGAAGAACTAAATGAAGAAGAGGAAGAAAAGGAGGAGGAGGAGGAGGAGAAGAAGAAGAAGAAGAAGAAGAAGAAGAAGAAGGGGAAAGAAAAGATGCCCGAATGGGATATAGACATGTTGTTACAAGAAATAAAATAAAAAAATCCCAACCTATCAAAGACTTGAAGATATCTTTGGTTTTTTGCGGTTGTGGTTGAGTGCGAAGGGCATCCACTCGTAAAATTTGTAGCCAAAACCAAATGTCAACCCAAAGCAATCACCCTAGGGCTGATTGAGAGGCTGACGAAAAGTGTCTACCCCGTCTGTGCACAGGGAAAGGCGAAGAAAAGGAAGAAGATCAAAGACTTCTATCATGGACGCCTTCAGAAAATTGTCTCTAACCCCGTTCGTATCAGTACTGGGGTCGGGCAGGTTATTATCAATAATGCCTTCACGGCCCCCAGTTTGAAAGCCACTGGATTAAAGGTATCCAGTTATCTACCTACATACAGTCTTGAATATAAATAAGTAAATTGGGAATATGTACATTTTGAACATTGGTTTCTGAAAAGTAATAGAATTCAACAAAAATTTTGATATAAAATTGGCGTAGGGGGAGGAGGAGGAGGAGGAGGAGGAGGAGGAGGAGGAGGAGGAGAAGAAGAAGAAGAAGAAGGGGAAAGAAAAGATGCCCGAATGGGATATAGACATGTTGTTACAAGAAATAAAATTAAAAATCCCAACCTATCAAAGACTTGAAGATATCTTTGGTTTTGCGGTTGTGGTTGACTGCGAAGGGCATCCACTCGTAAAATTTGTATCCAAAACCAAATGTCAACCCAAAGCAATCGCCCTAGACCCTAAGGCTGATTGAGAGGCTGACGAAAAGTGTCTACCCCGTCTGTACACAGGGAAAGGCGAAGAAAAAGAAGAAGATCAAAGACTTCTATCAGGGAAGCCTTCAGAAAATTGTCTCTAACCCCGTTCGTATCAGTATCTACTGGAACAGGGTCGGGCAGGTTATTAGGTATTATTAATAATGGAATTGATATCCTTGGAGTTTTCTGTGTTAATTATTCCTTTGTGTAACGAATACCTTTGTATAATGTTAAGGAGGTACATGGTACATACCTAAGGTTCTGTATTCATGATGGGTAAGGAGTAAGGAGTATATTTATGGAGGTCATCGCATTCTTTACTTCCTTTGTCTTCTTCCTTCTTCTCTTCCTCCTTTTCCCTCGTTCTTCTTTTCATCTTATTCCTTGCCTTGTCCTTTTCTCCTCCTTCTCCTCCTCCTCTTTACCTCAGTCTTCTTCTTCTTTTATTTCTCACTCCTTTCTTCTTTGTTGTCTTCTTATAATCTTTGGTCTTCTTCTTCTTTCTGCCTTTGACTAGTCAACCCCAAATAATTCTAAAAATTTCTTAGAGCTAGTCACACTTGAAGGTTTTTGTGTGAACTGGCCCTCGAAATTACTTGAAAAATGTAGAAACATCCAGTTTATAGGGCATTTTCGATGGGAACTAAAGGGGCTTTGAAAATAAGCTGTGTTTTGTGTACTCAATTGATTGATTTAAAAAAAAAAAAATACCCAACCCAACCTTGGAATCTAATTACTCAGATAGCGTCGCGTTAGGTACATGACCACCTGTACCTCCTAACCCCGACCCCAGTCTACCCTACAACTCTGACCCCAACGTCCCCAACACAACACCCCCACACCACCCTAAACTGTACCCTCCCTATCTTCTCCTTACCCACCCCACCCTTCCGTATCAGAGAGAGAGAGAGAGAGAGAGAGAGAGAGGAGGGAGATGGAAATGGAAAGCGAGAGAGAAGTAGGGAGAGAGAGAGAGAGAAAGAGAGAGAGGGGAGAGAGATGGAAATGGAAAGCGAGAGAGAAGTAGGGGGGGAGAGAGAGAGAGAGAGAGAGAGAGATGGAGAAGAGAAAGGAGAAAGAGATAGAGAGAGAAGAGTGAGAAGAAGGAGGGAAGGAATAATTATATATACATAGAAACACTCGTTCATAAATATTGAGCAAGACAGAGAAAGAGGGAAGGTAATTGGTGATTTTAAAGAATAACCGGTAAAAGTAAGAAATTTAGAAAAATTTCTTACATTTACCAGCAAGTTTGGTGATTGTGAAGAATTACCGGTAATTTTTCAAAATTACCAATTTTCTACATTTACCGTAACATATATAAGAACAGGATCGTCGAATTATTTATTAATTCCCAAATGAATTTCTCCAGTCTTCCAGATCAGTGAGCTAAACTGAGCCGCCATTTTGTTTCATTGAACCCTGATTTATCTCATCCCTCTTTCCTCTCTATTCTCCTTCTCCTCCTCTTTTCTCATTCTCCTCTTGTATCTCTCTATTCTCGTCCACCCGATTTTTCTCATCCTCTTCCCTCCTGCTTTTAATATCTCCTTCTTCTTTTTCTCCTCCTTTTCTTTTATCCTAGTCTTTTCTCGTTCTCCTCTTCCTCTCTTCTAATTCTCTATTATTTTTCTATTCCCGTCCTCCCGATTTTTCTCCTCCTCTTCCCTCTTTCTCCTCATCTTTTCTCCTTCACTTTTTCCTCCTCCTCTTGTATCTCTCTATTCTAGTCCTCCTAATTTTTCTCATCCTCTTGCCTCGTTTCTCCTTCTTTTAATATTTCCTTCTTCTCTTCTTCTTCTTCTTTTATCCTACTCTTTTACTCGTTCTCCTCTTCCCATTTTCTCATTACCTTTTTCTATTCTTCTGACTTCTTCTTCTTCTCCTCCTCCTTCTCCCCCTCCTCCTCCTCGTTCTCCTACTCTTCCTCTTTCTCCTCCTCCTCTTTCTCCTCCTCCTCCTCACTATTTCTCAATCTCCTAACTTCTTCTCTTTTCGTTCTTATTCTCCTCCTCCTTCCATTCTTCTCTTTTCTCTTCAATGACTGCTATAACATTTCCCCATTTCATTTGCGGTCGGCGCGGCCGGAGTTACATTCTATTACACATTACCCCTAAATTCCCTCCCATATAATATAACGCCTCCTCCCAAGAGACACAATACTTCCCATTTAGGTGCTGGGTCAACACGAGAACACCAGAAAGTAACCCGTTGAAATATTTGCAATCGAAATATTTATTATTCTACTATTGTAGGTCATCACTTTCATATTCAAGATAAGATACATACCTTACCTTCTTGAGTTGTATCTACAGATTTTTCTTCCTGCCCTAGAAAGTCCTAGGTAGTTTAATGGGAAAGTTGTTGCTCAATACTTATCAACATAATAAGGGCCACACCCATCAGATGTGTGAGACTCTCGTCCTTTGATAACAATAGGGGCAAGTTGCATGAATTCTGATAACCAAATGCTCCAAATTTTTTGAGTCTGGAGAAAATACAAAGTAAAAAAAACCCAACCCAACCCAACCCAACCTTGGAATCTAATAACTCAGATAGCGTCGCGTCCCCAACACAACAAACACCCCCACACCACCCTAAACTGTACCCTCCCTATCTTCTCCTTACCCACCCCACTCTTCCGCATCAGAGAGAGAGAGAGAGAGAGAGAGAGAGAGAAGGAACATTTCTATATACATAGAAACACTCGTTCATAAATATTGAGCAAGACAGAGAAAGAGGGAAGGTATTATATATACATAGAAACACTCGTTCATAAATATTGAGCAAGACAGAGAAAGAGGGAAGGTAAAAAAAAAAAGATGAACACAGATAAAGAAGGGAGAGAGAGAGAGAGAGAGAAATGCAACACATTGCCCAACATTCTTTGGATACACAAAAATATTTATGTCTTTTATACTGGATGGATCAACAACAGGTGCCCCCAAAAATACGCTAAATAAAAAAGCTGCAATAAGCAACAGTAAAAAGGATGAATCAGAGTTTATGAGAAAAATCTGAAAGAGAAATGCAACACATTGCCCAACATTCTTTGGATACACAAAAATATTTATGTCTTTTATACTGGATGGATCAACAACAGGTGCCCCGAAAATACGCTAAATAAAAAAGCTGCATCTGCAATAAGCAACAGTAAAAAGGATGAATCAGAGTTTATGAGAAAAATCTGAATCATGACAATCTTCAGATTTATTACCTTTGAATATGTGTGAACACAGCATTACGTGCCGTCAACTGAGTTGTTCAATCTCTTACGTGCCGTCAACTGAGCAGTCCAAATCTCTTCTCATTTCACTAGAACCACCCTGTTTGTTTACATCTGATATTTATGACTTGTATGTAGGTAGGTATGTAATATGTACGTTATTTATGTCTCCCACGTTTTATGATGTTTTCCCCAAAAAAGCTAAAATATGACGTTTTAGTATGATATCATGACATTATGACGTTTGAAGGACTCTGATCATGACAATCTTCAGATTTATTACCTTTGAATATGTGTGAACACAGCATTACGTGCCGTCAACTGAGTAGTCCAAATCTCTTCTCATTTCACTAGAACCACCCTGTTTGTTTACATCTGATATTTATGACTTGTATGTAGGTATGTAATATGTACGTTATTTATGTCTCCCAACTATCTTACTCATCAGTCCGCAGCCTCTACCGTTCATTTTGGTCAGCTAAGCTCCATTCACACTATCCGTTCAGTCACATTGCGTTCGAAGAACGATTTATACGACGTTCACAGTACGTTCAAAAAACAAAGGACGGTCACTCACGCTCCGACTTTTTGACAGACCTAGCTGTGTCAGACTACCGGGATGTTTGCCTAAGAAAAAGCTGTCGACTTCCAGGTCGTTCAGACGATCTGAAGACACAAAATTAGGTATTATTCTAGATTCCCATCTCATTCAAATTTTTCATTCAATTCAGGGAACTCACTCTCTCTCTCTCTCTCTCTCTCTCTCTCTCTCTCTCTCTCTCTCTCTCTCTCTCTCTCTCTCTCTCTCTCCTTCTTTAGTCTCTTCTCCATCTTTCTAATTTTTTATCTCTCCACCTCAGTTTTGGTATCTTTCTTTTTCCCTATATGACTCTCTCTCTCCCTCTCTCTCTCCCTTACTCCCCCCCTCTCTCTCCCTCTCTCCTTCCCTCTCCCTCCCTCTCCCTCTCTCTCCCTCTCTGTCTCTCTCTCTGTGTCTGTATCTCTCTCTCTCTCTTGCTCTCTCTCCCTCTCGCTCTCTCCTTCTTTAGTCTCCTCTCCATCATCTTACTCATTTTTTATCTCTCCACCTCAGTTTATGGTCTCTTGTTCTTCCCCTTTCCTTCCTCAATACATACTCGTATAATAGGTATATTACGACTCTTCTCTTCTTTTCTCTTCCTTTCTTTCGTCTCTTCTCCATCGTTCTATTCTTCTCTCATCTACCTCATTTCTTCTTCTTTCCTCAGATCTTGCTTTTCCCCCATCTTCTCTTCCTCTTCTCTTATTTTAAATTTCCCTCGTCCTTCTCCAACGAGTTTCCTATGACTTTCTTTCATCTGGCAGAGTTCTCCTGACGCAGTTCTTCCACCCATGAACTACTCCTTTCACTCTTCATAAACAAATAAGAAAAAGTTCTAATCCAAATAGGGAAGAAGTTTTTGACGAGGAAAAAAAATAGGCGAGAAACTCGAGGAAGAAAGAAAATAGAAAGTAAAATAGGGGAAAAAAAGTAGAAAAGAAGAAAGAGAAGAAGAAGGAGAAGAAGAAGAAGAAGAAGAAGAAGAAGAAGAAGAAGAAGAAAAAAAAAAAAACAGGGAAGCTATTTTAAAAGTTTATTTTATTGAGAGGAAAACGGTAGGAAAAAAATGAAGGTAACTAAAGAAGCGGAAGGAGAAGAAGAAGAAGAAGAAGAACAAGAAAACAAGAAGGAGAAGAACAAGAAGAAGAAGAAGAAGAAAAAAAAAAAAAAAGAGGAAGAAGAAGGAGAAGGGAAAAAAAACAGGGAAGCTATTTTAAAAGTTTGTTTTATTTGAAAATAGTGAGGGTAAAAGGGGGAAAAAATGGAGGTAACTAAAGAAGCGGAAAGAGAAGAAGAAGGAGGAGGGGAAAGAGAAGAAGAAGGAGGAAGAGGAAGAGGAGGAGGAGGAGGAAGAGGAAGAGGACGACGACGACGACGACAAGAAAAGGAAGAGGAAGAATGGGAAGAAGAAGAACTCAACACCTCGAGTCACTTGTCTCCCATAGAAAGTATTCTCGCATAGAAAGTTGCCATCATCCTGAGATAGAAAGTTGCTATCACTCTCTTCTTGAAAGTTGCTATCCACTCACCTATAGAAAGTTGCTATCATCCTTATAGGAAGTGGCTGCTTGCACTCTTGGCACTAGAAAGTAACAACACTATCTCTAGCACTAGAAAATGTCTCTCTAATAGTTTTCTAGTACCTAGGTACCTACCTACAGAATAATAATGGGAAAGTTGTTGCTCAATACTCATCGAAATACCTGAAGGTTCCTACACACGGTTCAAAAGGACTGAAACCAATCCCAGTCACAATAAAGTTCGACTCTCACCCGATGGGGAAAGCTTTTTCCAAAACAGCAAACACGTATGTAAACAGGTATCGTTCTCGGGACGAGAAAACTTTCGTTGTTACAGTTTTCTCTATCAAACCTCTTTGAGCCAGCCTAGTTAGCTTAGTTGGTAGTGCGTCTGCCTTGTAAGTGCTAGGCCGCGGGTTCGATTCCCGCACCTCTGATCGTCCCCCCTGTAAAACCCCTAAAAAAAAAAAAAAAAAAAAAAAAAAAAAAAAAACCTCTTTGAAAAAACTTAAGTACAACCCCTTAAAAACGTTAGGTCTAGCGACTATGGGTACATAGGGGCCTTTATAAAGAAAGTACCTCTTTATTCCTCCTGCCCTAAAAAAGTGTATCCCGATATCCAGTTCCCTCTTCAAACCCCTTTAAAAAAAAAAAAAAAAAAAAAAATCCTCTGAAAAAACTTAAGTACGACCCCTTAAAAACGTTAGGTCTAGGGACTATGGGTACACCGGTACATAGGGGCCTTTATAAAGAAAGTAGGTACCTCCTTATCCCTCCTGCCCTAAAAAAGTGTATCCCGATGTCCCTACCTATAGTCAAATGTAGCTCTATTTCAACTGAAGGGACAATAGATTAGAATCAAATGGACTTGTCGTGTGTAGTGACCCTAGAAAGAAGCTCTCCAATCCCAGAAATTATCTCTCTCCCCTCCTCGCCCTATAAAGTATCTCCCCCGCTCTAGAAAGAAGCTCCCCCGCCCCATGAAGTATATCTCCCCGCCCTATAAAGTATCCCCCGCCCCGCGCCCTGGAAAGGTAATATCTCTCCTGCCCTAGAAAGTCCTAGGTAGTTTAATGGGAAAGTTGTTGCTCAATACTTATCAACATAATAAGGGCCACACCCATCAGATGTGAGAGTCTCTCGTCCTTTGATAACAATAGGGGCAAGTTGCATGAATTCTGATAACCAAATGCTCTAAATTTTTCGAGTCCGGAGAAAATACAAAGTAAACTGCGCTAAATTTTATGATTTGACTTGGACTCGAGCCACCAACCTCCAGATGAGGAGGTTGGTACTAATACTAATTGCCAGTCTTACGACTGAGAGTTCAACACAGTGTCAAGGGTTTTCTTTGACTTCTTTGGATGCTGCAAATTTATCTTCTACATATTTCCATCCACCAAAACAGCATAGGTGTCATCAAAGATATTTTTTTTTTTCCAATTTGTTGTACCTACCTATGATATTATAAATAAAAATAAATTAATGAAGTATTTATGGAAAAAAAAAAATCAAGTCTCTCCAAATTACGTAAAGGAGAAGTATGAAGCTCGAATAGAAGGGACCCCCTCGACCCCCCATAAACAAGGCCCTGCCATGTATAGGTGTAGGGGCAAGGTGTAATCAAAAAGTCATAAAAGAATATTACCCTTCTAGGGGATAGGTAAAACCCTTATTGAATCGATTTATCTCGGGATCTAGAAGTCGTAGAAGAAAAAGAAAAATTCCGTTGGTCCTCATTTTTCCTGCTCTATGACTTTGAAACATCACCCAAGTAAGCGCAACTGTTCTATTGCTGATTGCCAATCTTACCACTGAGAGTTCAACACAGTGTCAAGGGTTTTCTCTGACTTCTTTGAATGCTGCAAAATTTTCAAGTCTCTCGAAATTACGTAAAGGAGAAGTATGAAGCTCGAATAGAAGGGACCCCCTCGACCCCCCATAAACAAGGCCCTGCCATGTATAGGTGTAGGGGCAAGGTGTAATCAAAAAGTCATAAAAGAATATTACCCTTCTAGGGGATAGGTAAAACCCTTATTGATTCCGTATAAAAAAGAACCTTCGTGTGGCAGAGAGAGAAAGAGAGAGAGAGGGATAGAGTGTGTGTGTGTGTGTGTGTGTGTGTGTGTGTGTGTGTGTGTGAGAGAGAGAGAGAGAGAGAGAGAGAGAGAGAGAGAGAGAGAGAGAAAGGAACAGGAAAAAGGAAAGTACAGGAACATAGATGGGATATGAAAAGTTGACAATAGATAAGGCAGGCGAGATAGAGAGAGGAGGAGGAGAAAGAAGGAAAGGGATAAAAAAGAAGAAGGAGAAAAGATGTAGGAGTAGGAGGAGGAAGAGGAGGAGGAGAAGAAGAAGGAGAAGAAGGAGGAGGAGGAAGAGAAGAAGGAGAAGAAGGAGGAGGAGGAGAAGAAGGAGGAGAAGAAGAAGAACAAGAAGAAGAAGGAGAAGAAGAAGAAGAAGAAGGAAAAGGAAAAATATTGAGGAAAAGAGGAGGAGGAAAAGGAGAAAGAGGAAGAGGAGAAACAACAAGAAAGGAAAATATGAAACAGACAGCATATGACCGTAGGGTATTTTGAAAAATGAGACCATCTCTCTGTCCCTCTCTCTTCCTCTCTCTCTCCTCCCTCTCTCTCTCTCTCCCTTCCTCTTTCTCTCTCTAAAAAATCTGCTGACAAATAATAATCTTTTTATTTTCTACCAAATTTTCTGTTTCGCTTCTGGTATGGATGAAGGTTAGGAAAATGTTCTAGTAAAAAGAAGACAGACAGTAAAAGGTTATTGCCAAAAGAAGAAGAAGAAGAAGAAGAAGAAAGAGGTAGGTCTTTGTATAAGGTAGGTACGTATGTCTACACTGTACCCTCTTGACTAGTCTGAGTCTAGACTGTAGACTCTACTTATTGAAGATGATGATGATGGACATGGACTAGAAAGTGGAAACCCATTTGACGCAAAAGGAAACAAAGGCAATTTAGCTGTGTTAAACATACTTGAATGATTGTCACAAATGTCGTTCCCCACTGAATAAATTAATAAATAAGTGGCCTCGATTTTATAGCTTGGACTCGAACCACCAACCTCGAGATTCAAAGTCCACCGCGCTGAAAAGAGGGTACACAATACCTAATGGAGCAGTTGCAAATGGGTACAGAGGGAACTGTAACTATAACTGTACTTTTTTAAGCGAATGCAAATATCAAGTTTTTTTTTAAAGAGGTTTGACAGAGGGAACTGTGACTGCTAGAGAAATCGAAGAGAGAAGGAAGACAGGATAGGAGAAAGCCAGCCGTTCCGAGAACGAACATTATCCCATCAGGATAAAAATCGAAGAGAGAAGGAAGACAGGATAGGAGAAAGCCAGCCGTTCCGAGAACGAACATTATCCCAGCAGGATAAAATCCACCCCGGGCGGGAATCGAACCCGCGGCCTAGCGCACAAATGGGTAAACACAGTTTCCATCGCTTTTCCGATAGAGTGCGCCAGTCTTTCCTTGATGCAATTGATTGTGGTTTCCAGTTGTTCTTCGTAGTTTTCTTTCTGTCGTTTTTGGAACGCATCGATGACTTCTGTTATCTTGTGAATTTCAATTTTGTGTTTTTCCATCAACCTTTCTCTTTGCATATGGAGAGCTTCATTCTTGTCGTTTTTAAACATTTTCATGACCCTTTCCATGATTCTTTCACCTTCCTTGAGGATCCTATCATGGGTTAACGCAGCCTGTACTGTGGACAGTATAGGCGTTAGCTTAACCTCCCCATAGTTCTCATCCTGTGGATTAACCCATGTAGTGTTCCCTGGTCCCCGTAGGTAAGGGGTGAGGCCCAGATCCTGTAGGTCACTAGGTTTGGAGTAATAGGTGAAAAATAGGTTGGTAATCGGGGTGCCGAATTTTCGCTTCATCTGCCCCATTGGACAGAATTTACTGTTGACATTTGAAGAGGAGATTGATGTCGAGGTTTTTAAGGCTTGTTTGCTAGTCATGCTCGATCGATGTTGGGGAAAATTTTGAATATCTATTCTGGTTTGAAGGAGTACAGCAAACTGGTTAGTGTGAAATGTGATCTAATAATATGCTGGCCATTAATTACCTACCTCTATTACCTACGCAGCCTTTACATTTTTTTTTTTACTTCCTATTTTTTTATATTGTTGTTGTTGTTGTTGACGGCTTAGCTGGCTCGTCCTGAACCACATGCTTCGATGTGGGATCAACCATCATGAGGACTTGGACTTTTTCTTTTAAAGCCATGTAAACCCCATTTTATCTACATAGGGTAAGTGTACCATTTATTCGCCCACCTAAAAAACGTACCATTTATTGGCCCACCAGCCCACATTTATTTTTCTAATTTTTGTTTTTATGACTACAATTTTTGAATAGCACTGGTTCGCTAGCAGTCTTTAAGCCCTTACTTTTGATGAAATTGGATCTTGAAAAAGTTCGTCCAGTTCAGACTTATGTGGCGTAGACCCACAGGTGGGCCAATAAATGGTACGTTTTTTAGGTGGGCGAATAAATGGTACACTTACCCTAATACCTTTTGACTTTTGAGGGCAGTGTGGCCATCATGAACGAAATTACCTTACAATATTCAAAGTTATTAAAACTTTGAATTTTATCTTTCGGTAATTGTTCAGAAGTCACGTCGATATAAATGTGCTACAAAAAGGAGCTGATTCCTCTATTCTATTCAATGCACTGTGTAGTGTTCGTAGTGTGTCCACTACTGATAAAGAGAATTTAGTCAACTCTGGTGTACCCCCATACCCATGTGTGTGTGTGTTTGAAAGCAGATCAAATTCTCGTGGTTTTTTAACCCTTTGGTTACCGAATTAGATACGAGTTATGATCATAGGTATTATGGAGTCAGAATTTTTTAAATTCATCACCTTGGGAGTTATTGGCCGGCAAAGTTTGTGTAAACAAAAGTTTACATCTGCGTTCAAAGGGTTAACGGCGAAGAAGAGAGAGAAGGTAGAGAACATATAGAATGGGGGGATATTTTTAACTGTGAGGAAGAGAAGAGAGGGAGAGAGAATAAAAGGAGCGGATAGAATGGAAGGACAGTATGGGAGACAGGAGGGGTGAGGGAGGGAGAGGAGAGAGAAGAAAGAGAAGAGATGATGGGAGGGAGAGAGGAAGGAGAAGAACGGAGGGAGGGAAGGACAAGGGTAAATTTCATTTATTTCAGGCCAAAAACAGATAGTGGCTCCCTCTTTTGAGTCATGTACCTAGTTTCAAAATCGGCCATCTCCATGTGGACTTTTTTTTTCAGGAAACGAAAAAAACTTCTCATTTCTTTCTGGCTAGTGCAATCAATTTCTTTCTTTCTCTGTTACAAAGATCTCAAACATACCACTTATTACCATTAATTTATTTTTCCATTAATTTTACAATAGAGCCAGAATCTGAAAAAGAAAAGTGGAAATGGCCGGTTTTGAAAATAACTTTGGAAATGGACGGTTTTGAAAATTGCACCTTGAAATATTTTGACTTGATTTGGCCATTTTTAGCCCGTCCTTCGTATATTATTACGATAGTAATAAAAAAAGGTATAAGGGACGGGCTATTGTATTCGCTTCGGTGTCGTCTGTCTGTCGGTCGGTCTGTCTGTCCCCATAGAAGAACTTATCCAAACCTGGTCGACCTATATCAAGTCTATGTTATACAAAACAATTTGTGAAACAGTAATTCGTTATGGCATTGGAACGTATGGTAGGGTAAGTGTACCATTTATTCGCCCACCTAAAAAACGTACCATTTATTGGCCCACCAGCCCACATTTATTTTTCTAATTTTTGTTTTTATGACTACAATTTTTGAATAGCACTGGTTCGCTAGCAGTCTTTAAGCCCTTACTTTTGATGAAATTGGATCTTGAAAAAGTTCGTCCAGTTCAGACTTATGTGGCGTAGACCCACAGGTGGGCCAATAAATGGTACGTTTTTTAGGTGGGCGAATAAATGGTACACTTACCCTAAGTGTTTTATTTTTAATCTACATAGGTAGGTGGGGTATTCATTGAAAAAAGTTACTTTCATAAAACCTACCTGTAGGCTGTATAGGTATACATATAAATAAAATTTGTTTTAATCAAATAGGGTCAACCATCATGAGGACTTGGACTTTTTCTTTTAAAGCCATGTAAACCCTATTTTATTTACATAAGTGTTTTATTTTTAATCTACATAGGTGGGGTATTCATTGAAAAAAAGTTACTTTCATAAAACCTACCTGTAGGCTGTATAAATAAAATCTGTTTTAATCAAATAGGAATACGTACGAGTATGTAGGTAGGTAGGTAGTTTAATAAATCGAGAATTCCAATGTGTTCAACCATCATGAGGACTTGGACTTTTTCTTTTAAAGCCATGTAAACCCTATTTTATTTACATAAGTGTTTTATTTTTAATCTACATATAGGTAGGTGGGGTATTCATTGAAAAAGCCTACCTGTAGGCTGTATAAATAAAATTTGTTTTAATCAAATAGGAATACGTACGAGTATGATGTAGGTAGGTAGGTAGTTTAATAAATCGAGAATTCCAATGTGCTATGTAGGTAGGTATGTAACAACCCACCATAAAAATCCTTCATACCCCTAAGGCTAGTGAATAAACGGGAAATAGGGTTATGTATGTAAACCCCATTCTCTCCTCCTCCCCTTCCTCCTCCTCCTCCTCCTCTTTGTTCTCCTCTTTATCTTCCCTTCCTCTCCTTCCCTTCTGCCCTCTTCCTCCTCTTTCCCCTCTTCGTCTTCTCCTTCATTCTCTTCCCCTTCCTCTTTCTCCTCTTTATCTTCCCTTCCTCTCCTTCCCCTCTTCCTCCTCTTTCCCCTTCCCCTCTACCTCCTCTTTCCCCTTCCCCTCTTCCTGATCTTTCCCCTTCCCATTCTTCCTCCTCTTTCCCCTCTTCGTCCTCTCCTTCTTTCTTTTCCCCTTCATCCTTATTCTCTTCCTCTTATTCCTCTTCTCCTCCTCCTCTTCCTTCACCTTTTACTCACGTGTAAGAAAATGGCCTACTTATTTTTCTCCTCTTCCTCTTTCTCTCTTTCTTTGTCTCTCTCTCTCTCCGCCAACCTACTATCACCGCGCCGATTTCCACACCAATCCAAAAAACTTTTTCTGTATGCCGCTATTGCCGCTGTGCTCCTGCCCTAGAAAGTCCTAGGTAGTTTAATGGGAAAGTTGTTGCTCAATACTTATCAACATAATAAGGGCCACACCCATCAGATGTGAGAGTCTCTCGTCCTTTGATAACAATAGGGGCAAGTTGCATGAATTCTGATAACCAAATGCTCTAAATTTTTCGAGTCCGGAGAAAATACAAAGTAAACTGCGCTAAATTTTATGATTTGACTTGGACTCGAGCCACCAACCTCCAGATGAGGAGGTTGGTACTAATACTAATTGCCAGTCTTACGACTGAGAGTTCAACACAGTGTCAAGGGTTTTCTTTGACTTCTTTGGATGCTGCAAATTTATCTTCTACATATTTCCATCCACCAAAACAGCATAGGTGTCATCAAAGATATTTTTTTTTTTCCAATTTGTTGTACCTACCTATGATATTATAAATAAAAATAAATTAATGAAGTATTTATGGAAAAAAAAAAATCAAGTCTCTCCAAATTACGTAAAGGAGAAGTATGAAGCTCGAATAGAAGGGACCCCCTCGACCCCCCATAAACAAGGCCCTGCCATGTATAGGTGTAGGGGCAAGGTGTAATCAAAAAGTCATAAAAGAATATTACCCTTCTAGGGGATAGGTAAAACCCTTATTGATTCCGTATAAAAAATCAACTTCGTGTGGCAGAGAGAAAGAGAGAGAGAAAGAGAGAGAGAGAGAAAGAGAGAGAGAGAGAAAGAGAGAGAGGGAGAGAGCGAGAGGAAGAGAGAGAAAGGGAGAGAGAGAGAAAGAGAGAGAGAGAGAAAGAGAGAGAGAGGAAGAGAGAGAGTGTGTGTGTGTGAGAGAGAGAGAGAGAGAGAAAGGAACAGGAAAAAGGAAAAGACAGGAACATAGATGGGATATGAAAAGTTGACAATAGATAAGGTAAACGAGATAGAGAGAGGAGGAGGAGAAAGAAAGAAAGGGATAAAAAAGAAGAAGGAGAAAAGATGTAGGAGTAGGAGGATAAGGAGGAGGAAGAGGAAGAAGAGGAAGAGGAGGAACAAGAAGGAAAAGAAGAAAGAGGAAGAGGAGAAACAAGAAAGGAAAATATGAAACAGACAGCATATGACCGTAGGGTATTTTGAAAAATGAGACCATCTCTCTCTCTCACTCCTACCCTCTTCTCTCCCTCTCCTCTCTCTCTCTCTCTCTTCTCTCTCTCTCGCTCGCTCCTTTTCTTTCTCCTAGCTGCTGAGAAAAATTAATGTATCCAGACAGGCGAAACGTCAAACCTAATCCTACTAAAAGAATTGTTGGGCGTTCTACTTCGTACGAAAAGAAAAGGACTTTTGATTCTACGCACTAATCTATCTTCTACCTCCTTTTCTTAATTACTTTCTTATTTAATGAACTTGCCCTTTAACTTCTTTTTCTTAAACTACTTTCCCTCACTTTTTGTTAATGTTTGAATTACTTTTTCTTTGTCTTTTTCCTATTACTTCTTTCGAAATACTTTTTCTTCTAGACCTACTTTCCTTTAACAACTACTTTTTTCACCAAATACTTGAAATCCTGAGTGAGACTTTTTCAGGAGGATTTATCGGGGATTTTCTTTACGAAAAGCAAAAACTACAAACGGGTTAAAGTAATTTTAGACTACTTGGGAAAATCTCAAATAAAAAAAAGGATGAAATAATGACAACAAAAAGAGAAGAAAGAAAAAAAAAAAAAAAAAAAAAAGAAAAGAATCCATTTAAATAAAAGTTCTCCAAGTATTCATGTACCTTTGCGTAAAAAGTAACAAAAGAAAGAGACAAGAAGAAATGTAATTTAAAGAAGTGTCTAAAAGTAGAAGACACAAAGAAGAAGAAGAGAAGAAATAAGGCAGGTGAAGAAAAGAAAATCGGAACATAAGGAAGAGTCAAGAAAAAGTTTAAGGAAAGGGTCTAAAAAGACGGAAAGAATAAATAAAGTAAAGGAGGAGGGAGAGAAGAAGACAGAGAGAAACGAGAAACTTTAAGCGGAATATAAAAGTTGAGCGCAAAAGGGAAAGAAAAATAAAGGAGAAAGCGAAAAACATAATAAAATTGCCCTCTTCTCCTCTAAAAAAAAATTTGTTGACTCCAACCAACGCTCTTGGAAGAGAGAGAGAGAGAGGAGAGAGAGGAGAGAGAGAGAGAAGAGAGAGAGAGAGAAGAGAGGAGTTTTATTATTACTATATGGTCTTCGCTTTTGTCTTTTAAACCATCTTTATTTTTCTAATAATAAACAGTCGTCTAAAAATTCTCTCTTCTCCTTCCCTTCTCTCTCTCCTCCTCTCTCTCCTTTCGCTCTCTCTCCCTCTCTCTCTCCTCTCCTCTTCTCC
>NW_007378350.1:6318-24151 GCF_000475195.1 Diaphorina citri | reverse complement strand
TTTTCCTCGCTCGCTCTCTCTCTCTCTCTCTCTCTCTCTCTCTCTCTCTCCCTCTCTTTCTCCCCATCTCACAATTTCTTGAGAGTCAGGACCAGTGTACCACCGAACACTTTGCACGCGGGATGACGGATCAGTACCTAGGCTCAAAGCCCTTATCACACCCGGCGTTGTTCGTGGACCCCATTCAGGGCTAGAGTGTTATTTGTGTATTCGACTTCAAACTTCAAACCAACCAGGACCAGGGTACCACCGCAACTTTGCGTGATAACGGGCGATCTTTTTCAGCCACGGAATTCTGTACCAAGATCAACCTGATGGTCGAAGGCTCGAAGCCGACAATGAACCTTAGTATCTAGAAATCCGCCGCCAATCTACTATAGCCAAATCGATTTTCACACCAGTGTGACAGCTTGTTCTGTATTCCGCCATTGCCGCTTTTTTTTAGCCATCCTTATCCATTTAGAAGCCAGATACGAACCCACGACCTTCGGACTCCTAGACGACCTAATTCCCTGACCTTGGAAACAAAGATGGCCGAAGAGCATGTCTGCCAAAGCCTCTGTTCTTTCGGGGTTTCTATTTGTTCTACATTGGGGTTTTTATAGATATTGATTGAGAGAAAATGAAAAATATTGGAACGAAAAAAAAAAAAAAAAAAAATTTTTAAAAATATTTATGGAAAAAAAAAAAAAAATAGAGAAAAAAAAAAAAAAAAAAAAAAAAAAATAGGAGAACGAAGGTCTTGTAAAAAAAAGGAAAAACTCAATTTGGAAAAAAAGTAAAGTCTTTTCTATTCATTTTTCCCCCATATAATTTAATATACTGTGTGGTTTCGAGAAATGGTTCGACCTAGAAACGTGTGGAGCGATGACCTTCATATAGCCATGGATTTGGGTTCTCTAGAATTTCGTAACATTTTTCAAGTCAGTGTAAATCAGTGTTGATTATCCAATGAAATATAACAAGACCGACCGCGTAATTGCAGAAATGTATTTCTGCGTGTGGCGGGTCTATATATAAAAAAAAGTCAGCGGCTGCAGCATGTTGTATATAACAGTTCCCTATGGTTCCCGTAAACAGGGAAGCTATTTTAAAAGTTTGTTTTATTTGAAAATAGTGAGGGTAAAAGGGGGAAAAAATGGAGGTAACTAAAGAAGCGGAAGGAGAAGAAGAAGGAGAAGGAGGAAGAGGAGGAGGAGGAGGAGGAGGAGGAGGAGGAGGAAGAGGACGACGACGACAAGAAAAGGAAGAGGAAGAATGAGAAGAAGAAGAACTCGACACCTCGAGTCACTTGTCTCCCATAGAAAGTATTCTCGCATAGAAAGTTGCCATCATCCTGAGATAGAAAGTTGCTATCATTCTTCTTGAAAGTTGCTATCCACTTACCTATAGAAAGTTGCTATCATCCTTATAGGAAGTGGCTGCTTGCACTCTTGGCACTAGAAAATGTCTCTCTAATAGTTTTCTAGTACCTATAGGTACCTACCTATAGATACTAATGGGAAAGTTGTTGCTCAATACTCATCAAAATACCTGAAGGTTCCTACACACGGTTCAAAAGGACTGAAACCAATCCCAGTCACAATAAAGTTCGATTCTCACCCGATGGGGAAAGCTTTTTCCAAAACAGCAAACACGTATGTATGTATCTCGGGACGAGAAAACTGTTGCCGCTGTGCTTTTTTTTTTCAACACCTCGACTCTCCTATAGAAGTTCTAGAAGCCACAGATACGAACCCACGACATCCAGACTCCCAGACGACCCTATTCCCTGACCTTGGAAACAAAGATGGCCGAAGCATGTCTGCCAAAGCCTCTGCTCTTTCGGGGTTTCTATTTGTTCTACATTGGGGTTTTTATATTGATTGGGAGAAAATGAAAAATATTGGAACGAAAAAAAAAAGAAAAAAAAATAGGAGAACGAAGGTCTTGTAAAAAAAAAGGAAAAACTCAATTTGGAAAAAAGTAGAGTCTTTTCTATTCATTTTCCCCATATAATTTAATATACTGTGTGGTTTCGAGAAATGGTTCGACCTAGAAACGTGTGGAGCGATGAACTTCATATAGCCATGGATTTGGGTTCTCTAGATCTAGAATCTCGTAACATTTTTCAAGTCAGTGTAAATCAGTGTTGAGTAGGTATCCAATAAAATATATAACAAGACCGACCGCGTAATTGCAGAAATGTATTTCTGCGTGTGGCGGGTCTATAAAAAAAAGGTCAGCGGCTGCAGTCTGTTGTATGTAACAGTTCCCTATGGTCCCCGTGAGTGTGGTTAGTATCTGGATTCTGGATTGGTGACCATCTGGGTCACTTTTGCCGCGGTCTTACTCAAACTGGGTGAGGTTATGTGAGGCTGATGGTTGCTTGTCGACGACGAATAGAATAGAATATGTTTTATTTGCACATAAATACATAAAATACATTGAAGTACATTGTACAATGGTCAATTTCTATATAAAATTCATATAAGGTAATATAAAATTCAAAATAATTATATGAAAGCTATTGTATATACTATGTTATAAATAACTTACTAAAAAATCGATGATTCTAGCATTTTTGGAGGTTATACAATATACTCCTTATTGTATAAGTGCTGAGGAAAGTCGCTGTATAACTGCCAAATGTTTTTAGTGACCCTCCATTGGGAGCCGAGCTACCCCCTCCTCACATTAACCTCACCCAGCCTCAGTTTGGCCGGGAAAAGCCAACACGCGATCGCCCAAATGGTCACCCATCCAGATACTAACCACGCACAACGTTATACCTAACCACAGTGATCCATGAGGAACTGGTGCATTTGACGTACAATCGCCAATCCGCTGGCCGCTGGCCATAATATGAGTACTTATGTAATCGATAGACCCTAGCCGAGAACAACGTTTTTGTCCACCCTGTTTTCTGTTGTTGACTTTTTTAATAATAAGCGTGACACGATAAAGTAAACGTTAAGAATAGGAAGTGTGGTTAGTATCTGGATTCTGGATTGGTGACCATCTGGGTCACTTTTGCCGCGGTCTTACTCAAACTGGGTGAGGTTATGTGAGGCTGGTTGCTTGTTGACAACCAATGGAGGTTATACAATAAACTCCTTATTGTATAAGTGCTGAGGAAAGTCACTGTATAACTGCCAAATGTTTTTAGTGACCCTCCATTGGGAGCCGAGCTACCCCCTTCTCACATTAACCTCACCCAGCCTGAGTTTGGCTGGGAAAAGCCAACACGCGATCGCCCAAATGGTCACCCATTCAGATACTAACCACGCGCAACGTTAACTAACCACAGTGATCCATGAGGAACTGGTGCATTTGACGTACAATCGCCAATCCGCTGGCCATAATATGAGTACTTATGTAATCGATATAGACCCTAGCCGAGAACAACGTTTTTGTCCACCCTGTTTTCTGTTGTTGACTTTTTTTAATAATAAGCGTGACACGATAAAGTAAACGTTAAGAATAGGAAGCTAAAGAGAGGAGAAGAGAAAAGGGAATAGAGAAGGGATGAGGAAGAGAGAGGAGAAGAAAAAGAGTATATAAGGTATAGAGAAGGCAGAATGAGGAATTTGGATGAAGGTTAGGAAAATGTTCTAGTAAAAAGAAGACAGACAGTAAAAGGTTATTGCCAAAAGAAGAAGAAGAAGAAGAAAAAGAGGAAGAAGAAGATTAAGAAGAAGAAGAAGAAGAAAGAGGTAGCTCTGTGTATAAGGTAGGTAGGTACGTATGTCTACACTGTAGTCTGTACCCTCTTGACTAGTCTAGACTGTAGACTACTTATTGAACGATGATGATGGACGTGGACTAGAAAGTGGAAATCCATATGACGCAAAAGGAAACAAAGGCAATTTAGCTGTGTTAATAGGTATACGAGTATGGAAGAAAAAGAAAAATTCCGTTGGTCCTCATTTTTCCTGCTCTATGACTTTGAAACATCACCCAAGTAAGCGCAACTGTTCTATTGCTGATTGCCAATCTTACCACTGAGAGTTCAACACAGTGTCAAGGGTTTTCTCTGACTTCTTTGAATGCTGCAAAATTTTCAAGTCTCTCGAAATTACGTAAAGGAGAAGTATGAAGCTCGAATAGAACGGACCCCCTTGACCCTCCATAAACAAGGCCCTGCCATGTATAGGTGTAGGGGCAAGGTGTAATCAAAAAGTCATAAAAGAATATTACCCTTCTAGGGGATAGGTAAAACCCTTATTGATTCCGTATAAAAAAGAACCTTCGTGTGGCAGAGAAAGAGAGAAAGAGAGAGAGAGAGAGAGAGAGAGGGAGAGAGAGGAAGAGAGAGAGAGAGAGTGTGTGTGTGTGAGAGAGAAAGGAACAGGAAAAAAGAAAGGACAGGAACATACATAGATGGGATATGAAAAGTTGACAATAGATAAGGCAGGCGAGATAGAGAGAGGAGGAGGAGGAGGAGGAGGAGGAGGAGGAGAAAGAAAGAAAAGGATAAAAAAGAAGAAGGAGAAAAGATGTAGGAGTAGGAGGAGGAAGAGGAGGAGGAGGAAGAGGAAGAGGAGGAAGAGGGAGGAGGAGAAGAAGAAGAAGACGAAGTAAAAGAAGAAGAAGAAGAAGAAGGAGAAGCAGAAGAAGAAGAAGGAGAAGAAGAAGAAGAATAAGAAGGAGAAGAAGAAGGAAGAGAAGAAGAAGGAAAAGGAAAAATATTGAGGAAAAGAGGAGAGAGGAGAAAGTGAAGGAAGGGGAGGAGGAGAAAGAGGAAGAGAAGAAACAACAATAAAGGAAAATATGAAACAGACAGCATATGACCGTAGGGTATTTTGAAAAATGAGACCATCTCTCTCTCTCTCTCCCTCTCTCTCTCTCCCTTCCTCTTTCTCTCTCTAAAAAATCTGCTGACAATATTATTTTTATTTTCTACCAAATTTTCTGTTTCGCTTCTGGTATTATCATCCATAAGAAATACACAGAGTGCAGAGACTGCGGGAGAGAAATGTTCCGCTCTCGACCAACATTTTGAGTTCCGTTTATGTTTTTAGTTGGATAAATGCAGCTAATATGGAGCGCGCAGCGCGACCGTATTATTTTCTACAAGTTCGGCCATGCCCTTTCTACAAGTTTGGCCATGCCTCGGAATGAACTAGCGGGATTCCGGAGCGAAGCGACGGAATTCAGCTACCTATTTGGGCCATTTTTTCGTCCATATAATGCGCCCTCTATTACCTTTCGAAATGGAAATGATAGGTATACGAGTATCGAAAATTGGTAAGAAAATTACTTCCAATGTCCCTTATTATTTACAACTTCTCCAACTCTTTTCCTTGAATTTGTAAATGTCAAGCTCCAATTTCGAACAAGGTTGCGAAGGAATGTAAGATTTGTCCACTTCTTCTTTGCTGAACATATTTGATATCTTGGATAGATTCACTGTGGAACATCTATCCATGGGAAACAGATAGTCTGTCTGGTTCAGCGGTTCGTCCAATATACAAGCCAGAAAGTTTTTGAACGCGTCTGCCAGATAGTAGTAGCCTACTGCTGGAGTAAAGGGACTTTTCAGTCCTATGCGAGCAGTATAAATAAGCACTATTATTATTATTATTAAGGATTTACTGGCAGAAATTCGGAGCGAAGCGACGGATTTCGGATAGTAATATTACTATACTAGAAAGTTTATGGATTTCATTATTGATCTATCTAACAACTCTCCAAAGAAAAAGAAGTTTGGTACTTTAAAATATCAACACCTTGTATGTTATCCTTCCTTGTCCTTCATTACTCCCCCTCACCATCTATGATTACCTCCTTCCTTATTCTTCATTACCCCCCATCTATCTTTCATTACCCCCCTATCCTTCATTATTGAAAGGCTACCTTCGTTTCACTATTTATTGATTTCTTGATGTTATTTTTTCTCCTATTTCTTCTTCTTCTCCTCCTTCTGCCTCTTCTTCTTCTTCTTCTAATCCTTCTTCTCCTTCTTCTTCTTCTCCTTCTTCTTCTTCTCCTTCTTCTCATTTTTCTTCTTCTGCCTCTTCTTCTTCTTCTAATCCTTCTTCTCCTTCTTCTTCTCCTCCTCCTTCTTCTTCTCATTTTTCTTCTTCTGCCTCTTCTTCTTCTTCTTCTTCTTCTTCTTCTTCTTCTTCTTCTTCTTTTGCTGAACATATTGGATATCTTGGATAGATTCACTGTGGAACATCTATCCATGGGAAACAGATAGTCTGTCTGGTTCAGCGGTTCGTTCAACATACAAGCCAGAAAGTTTTTGAACGCCTCTGCCATGTCTTTTGTTTTGGTTTTCCATGTTTCTACTTCGTTTCTCGCCTCGTTTAACTCCTCTTCTAATTCTTGCAATCTTCGTTTGATGTCATCAGACTCGGAATGTTTCTTTTTACTGTTTTCACAGGATTTCTTAACGTCAGCCAGGTCTTTTGTTTTGGTTTTCCATGTTTCTACTTCGTTTCTCGCCTCGTTTAACTCCTCTTCTAATTCTTGCAATCTTCGTTTGAAGTCATCAGACTCGGAATGTTTCTTTCTACTGTTTTCACAGGATTTCTTAACGTCGTCTACTTTCACCTCACAGGAAGCTCGTTCCGCGAATATGTTGTGTAGCAGGTCGTTCATATGGTCAGCTTCTACTTGGCGAAGGGCTGCTTCCATTTTGGCACGGTCTTCAAGGGATTTCCTTTCAGATTCCTTCTTAATAGCTTGTTCGTTACGTTCGTTTTGTGTTTCCATAACTTCAATGACTTTCTTCACTTCCTTTTGTATCAAATAAGCAAGACATTTTTCGAAATCTTTTTTATGGTTGTCTAACTTTCTTTTAACATCTTCTTCGTATTGTTTTCGAATCTTTTCCACTTCGTTTTTATGTATGTAATTCTTCAGTTCGTTTCTGTGTATGATCGACACAGTTTCCATCGCTTTTCCGATAGAGTGCGCCAGTCTTTCCTTGATGCAATTGATTGTGGTTTCCAGTTGTTCTTCGTAGTTTTCTTTCTGTCGTTTTTGGAACGCATCGATGACTTTTCTATTTTCAATATTTCGGAGAATTTTTGATGAAGAAATGAGATCCAGATTAATTTACATGTAGGTAAAGTGAGAAGGAAGGAGAATGAAACAGAGAGAGCAGAGAGAGAGAGAGAGAGAGTTCTATTTTCAATATTTCGGAGAATTTTTGATGAAGAAATGAGATCCAGATTAATTTACATGTAGGTAAAGTGAGAAGGAAGGAGAATGAAACAGAGAGAGAGGGAGTGGGAGAGACTGTAAGAAGAGAGAGGGAGAATGTTATAAGAAGAGCGGGAGAGAGAGATAATGAAAAGGAATTGATGGAATTTCTAGTTGATGTGCCAAAAGCAACAAATTTTCTTATACAGAATGAGAGAGAGAGAGAGAGAGAGAGAGAGAGAGTAAAAGGAGGAAGAGAAAAGGAAATGAACAAAGTTAGAGGAGAAAGAAAGACAGAGATACGGAAAATCACAGGGAGGCAACTCTCACTCTCTCTTTCTCTCTCCCTCTCTCTCTTTCTCTCCCTTTCTCTCTGCCCCTAAGTTCTTTGTGTGTATCACTGTTTTTCTTTCTTCTTCCTCTTCTTCTTCTCTTTTCCTTCCTGTTTCTCATTCCTTCTACTTTCTTCGAGTTGCTATCTTTCTCTTCTAGCAAACAAACCCAAAACAGGAAAGAGTGTGTTTAGAGAGAAAGACTCCATTCTGTGCTCTTCTATCCTCCTTCTTCTTCTTTTTCTTCCTCTCCTTCCTCTTCCTCTTTTCTTTTTCACCTCTGTTTTCTTCTCTTCTCCTGTTTTTCTCGCCTCCTCACCCTTCTTCCCTTCCTTTCTTTCCATTTCTTCTGTTTCTCTTCCCTTCTCTTTTGTTTCTCATCTTCTTCCTTCTTCCCTTCCTTTCTTTCCATTTCTTCTGTTTCTCTTCCCTTCTCTTTTGTTTCTCATCTTCTTCTCCTCCTCCTCCTCCTCCTCCTTTTTCTTCTTATTCTCCTTCTTCCTCTTCAATTCTCCATCATCTTCTTCTTCTCCTTTTGTATCTTCTTCTTCTGTTCATCCTCATTCTCCGTCTCCTTATCTTGTGCTCTTTCTTATCGTCCTCCTTCATCTTCTTTCCCTCTCCTCTTCCTCCTTCTTCTCCTTCTCTACTCTAAAGTTTCTCTCCATTACTACTTTCTGTTGACTTAGATGAGTTTCCGAAGTCTAACCTTATTAAGCTTGTCCCTAGCAGCCTGATGGTTTCACGAGGCAAACGTTCAAGTTAGAAGGGTGTGTTTTAGTTGCTCGGTCTGTAGAACCCGGAAAAGGGCCGCTGCAGATATCCTCGATAAATCGCATAGGTAGATATGATTATTGCGATGAAAAATCTGGTGTGAACATCACACGAATTTCTTTATCCTATTGAATGGTACTTATTTGGGTGTTCTGTTGTTTCGTGTCGCATCCTTGTCACAGTTGACAGCTACATACCAAATTTCAAGTCTCTAGCTCTTACCGTTCTCGAGATATTTTGTTTACGGACAGACAGACAGCAATGGCTGAAACTTTGGATTTAGGCTCTAGGGACCTTAAAACGTGTTTTGACACTAAAAACTGACCATCGAAAATTTGATAGGATAGGGTAAGGAAAGTAAAAAATCGCCCTATGACCTTAAACTAAAGATGTTTTAGATGTTTGCCAAATTATCTGTTTAAGATTTAGTTCGAGTCGTGCGGAATCGAAGCTGCAACCTGGTGCAGGGCCGCTACCCACCATAAAAATCCTTCATACCCCTAAGGCTAGTGAATAAACGGGAAATAGGGTTATGTATGTAAACCCCATTCTCTCCTCCTCCTCCTCCTCTTCCTCCTCCTCCTCTTTGCTCTCTTATTTCTCTTCCCCTTCCTCTTTCTCCTCCTCCCCTTGCTCCTCTTTATCTTCCCTTCCTCTCCTTCCCCTCTTCCTCCTCTTTCCCCTTCCCCTCTACCTCCTCTTTCCCCTTCCCCTCTTCCTGATCTTTCCCCTTCCCATTCTTCCTCCTCTTTCCCCTCTTCGTCCTCTCCTTCTTTCTTTTCCCCTTCATCCTTATTCTCTTCCTCTTATTCCTCTTCTCCTCCTCCTCTTCCTTCACCTTTTACTCACGTGTAAGAAAATGGCCTACTTATTTTTCTCCTCTTCCTCTTTCCCTCTTTCTTTGTCTCTCTCTCTTTCTATCTCTTTTTATCTCATCTTTCATCAGTTCTGCCTAGTTGCCTACTGTTTGATATCCATATGAGTAAGAAAGAGAGAGAGAGAGAGAGAGGCAGATAAGAAGAGAGGGAAGTGTGAGAGAGAAAACAAATAGAATTAATGATAATTTGATATTCTTTACGATTCAATGGAGCAGAGCAGTTGCTAATTGGGTAAAAATTATAAATAAATGGTCGATTCCTAAAAAAAGTTGGGAAAAATCCAAATCTGAAGTCAAAACTCCGAAAAAATAACTGTAAAAGGTCGAAAATTCAATTTTTATGAAATATTTCAAAGATTTGTGACGTCAGACTTTACGCAGTTGTTTTTTTTCGTCCGCTAGGTAGCGCCAGTATGCAACTCTATCTCTTTTTATCTCATCTTTCATCAGTTCTGCCTAGTTGCCTACTGTTTGATATCCATATGAGTAAGAAAGAGAGAGAGAGAGGCAGATAAGAAGAGAGGGAAGTGTGAGAGAGAAAACAAATAGAATTAATGATAATTTGATATTCTTTACGATTCAATGGAGCAGTTGCTAATTGGGTAAAAATTATAAATAAATGGTCGATTCCTATATGTAAAAAGTTGGGAATCTGAAGTCAAAACTGAAACTCCGAAAAAATAACTGTAAAAGGTCGAAAATTCAATTTTTATGAAAGATTTCAAAGATGTGTGACGTCAGACTTTACGCAGTTGTTTTTTTTTTTCGTCCGCTAGGTAGCGCCAGTATGCAATTGCCTGCGAGGGAGCTTTGCTCGGGACATTTACATTTGATGTGACGTCTTCGCCTACGGGAGCGTATGCCGTGACGTCAAAGTTCACGATTTACCGGTATTTTTTAAATCGATTTAGGTATCTCGGTATCTAGAAGTCGTAGAAGAAAAAGAAAAAACCATGTAAGTAAGCACTATTATTTTATTATTATTATTATTATTATTATTAACCTTTCATGTTGGCATACTTTAATAAATATAAATAAAAAAAATTATTACCCTTCAAACTAACTAGACCGGATTTTTATTCTCAAAAAATATTATTGGATATCTTTAGATATGTATTTACGACAAGCAATCATGGTTCTCAATTAAACAATGACGTATAATTTTATTACAGTCAGTGACGAAGCAATGCAACGTGGCGCGTGGTTGGTATCTGAATGGGTGACCATCTTTTTTTTTTTAAATGGAACACCCTGTATACATTTGTACGGAAATTAAAAGCATGTACAAAGTTTCGACCGCGGCGTGTTTGTACATTCGATTACTATCTTGTAAATAACGAGACAAAACTTCACCCTGCCTTGTAAGCGCTAGGCCGCGGATTCTATTCCCGCCCGCGGTGGATTTTATCCTGAAAGGATAAGGTTCGTTCTCGGAACGGCTGGCTTTCTAATATCCTGTCTTCATTCTCTTTTCACTTTCGGGACGATAAGACCTTGGCAGTTACAGTTCCCTCTGTCAAATCGAAAAATCCATTTAAAACTAATGTACGTATAGGTAGGTACTTTTGAAGCAATCTTTTAAAGGGCTGTTGATGTTGAGGTATTGAGCATAAATACCTAACGACAAAACGAGTAGGTAGGTACATGGAAAATTATAATTTGTTGAGAGTTTAAACTCCAATTAAAATCCGATTCGAAATTTGCCAGGCTCCAGGCTGGCTGACTTTTTTTTTATTCTTTTTCGTCTTCTTCCTCCTCCAACGATTTTACATCTACCTAGTTTGTTTGTTCAACAAATCTACACTAAGTTTCGAACGGTTAGGCTAAATTCGATTAAACTAGTCCGAATTTGACTGTACAGTAGACGCAACTTCAAAAGAAACAAGATCGAAAAGCCCTTCGCTTAGATTTCAGAGAAAAGCAATTTCCCAATCTCTGAATAATTCAGGAGATGAACGAGACAGAATTTGGGATCACAAAATAAACGAACAGTCCACGGGGCAAAGTGTGACGGTACAGTGGTACGCTTTTCGGAGACGAAAAATACTTTAAAAGTCAATGTCCGGATATATTTTATCATTCTTTTCCTTCCTTTTTCTAATTTTCCGAAACTGGACCCTCATCCCCCTTTTTACCCTGGACTCTTCAAAATCGGAATGTATTAAATTTTTCCCCTCCACTACTTCCTCTCCTCTCTTCCCCCCCTCCGGTTCCAAGCCTGATGACGTCATACACATAATAAAAAGCCCTGGGGAAATTCAATAGAGGATTTCGCAGTCTCCTGGAGTCGAAATCAGTGGAGGTGAGAATAAAGGGAGGGGGGAACTAGTAGTTACGAAACTTACAATAGAAAATTTAACCAATAGTAGTTCAGTGAGCCGTAGAACTCCTTGAGGAAAATAAGCTATGTGGTCCCCCACTGGGCTTTGGGACTGTGAGAAAACCTCTTTTTTGGCCGCCATATTGGAAAAATCATTACGGTACGGGATTACGGTACATCCTAGAAAAAAAGTGCAAATGTACAAAATGTAGGAAATATAAATATAAAAAACTTTCTAATTCATTATTATTAGAAAAAAGTTACCGAAAACGAGATATTATCAAAACCCCGGTTTTGGTCGCCATTTTGAAAAAAGGCCGCCATTTTGTTTGTGTGCATGATTTTTGGTGTCACCCCTTCCTAAAAGTTTCATATTTTCCCAATGAAGGTCCATACCAAATTTGGTGCTTTCCTGAATAAATGCAGCTTTTGGCCAAAATTGTGACGTTAGGCCACCGTTCGTTTTGTGTTTCCATAACTTCAATGACTTTCTTCACTTCCTTTTGTATCAAATAAGCAAGACATTTTTCGAAATCTTTTTTATGGTTGTCTAACTTTCTTTTAACATCTTCTGTTCGTTTTGTGTTTCCATAACTTCAATGACTTTCTTCACTTCCTTTTGTATCAAATAAGCAAGACATTTTTCGAAATCTTTTTTATGTTTGTCTAACTTTCTTTTAACATCTTCGTCGTATTGTTTTCGAATCTTTTCCACTTCGTTTTTATGTATGTAATTCTTCAGTTCGTTTCTGTGTATGATCGACACAGTTTCCATCGCTTTTCCGATAGAGTGCGCCAGTCTTTCCTTGATGCAATTGATTGTGGTTTCCAGTTGGTCTTCGTAGTTTTCTTTCTGTCGTTTTTGGAACGCATCGATGACTTCTGTTATCTTGTGAATTTCAATTTTGTGTTTTTCCATCAACCTTTCTCTTTGCACATGGAGAGCTTCGTTCTTGTCGTTTTTAAACATTTTCATGACCCTTTCCATGATTCTTTCACCTTCCTTGAGGATTCTATCATGGGTTAACGCAGCCTGTACTGTGGACAGTATAGGCGTTAGCTTAACCTCCCCATAGTTCTCATCCTGTGGATTAACCCATGTAGTGTTCCCTGGTCCCCGTAGGTAAGGGGTGAGGCCCAGATCCTGTAGGTCACTAGGTTTGGAGTAATAGGTGAAAAATAGGTTGGTAATCGGGGTGCCGAATTTTCGCTTCATCTGTCCCATTGGACAGAATTTACTGTTGACATTTGAAGAGGAGATTGATGTCGAGTTTTTTAAGGCTTGTTTGCTAGTCATGCTCGATCGATGTTGGGGAAAATTTTGAATATGTATTCTGGTTTGAAGGAGTACAGCAAACTGGTTAGTGTGAAATGTGATCTAATAATATGCAAATGTTGTGTAAAAAATTGAGAATAGTGAACTACCAACTTCAGAAAGGAAATGTAAATATGCTATCATGTAAAACCAAAACACTAGTATATAATTCTTTAGTTGAATCATTGTTGAGATATGGCGTCACCCTGTATACCTACTCTCCAGCATACATTCTTCAACCCCTAAATAGTATACAGAGGAGAATAATTAAATACCTATTTAAAGAGGATACTCGAAAGTACTTAACCCCCCAACAGTTGGCCAAGTTGGTAACAATTGAAATGTTGTGTAAAAAATTGAGAATAGTGAACTACCAACTTCAGAAAGGAAATGCAAATATGCTATCATGTAAAACCAAAACACTAATATATAATTCTTTAGTTGAATCATTGTTGAGATATGGCGTCACCCTGTATACCTACTCTCCAGCATACATTCTTCAACCCCTAAATAGTATACAGAGAAGAATAACTAAATACCTATTTAAAGAGGATACTCGAAAGTACTTAACCCCCCAACAGTTGGCCAAGTTGGTAACAATCACAAACCACTTCCAAGATCCGAAGTATAGAAGGAAAAAGGAAACAACTTACGAAAGAAGAAGGAGGCAGGAATTCATATCATCATTACCATACACAAAGTACGGGGAGCGACTCCTGTCATACCAGATGCCTAAACTATTGAATAAATACTGTGAGGATTACATCGACGAGAATAATACAAAAGTAATAAAAATCAAGACGCGGAGTCAATTATTGCAAGAAGAACATTAAAATTATTCATTAATATCTATGTAAATATGCTTAGGAATGAATATAACTAGGTACCTACCTATTCACACATTGTAAAGTATGTTTTACTAGAAATCAGTTAGGCTGTATGAGGTAATTATATTGAGAATTATATTGTAAATCTTTAGAGGTTGGGTGCCGAATAGCTTAAAAAAACAAAAAATCTGAAAATACTTAGATATACCTACCTACGTAGTTATTTACCTGATATGAATTGTAATTGTAAACCATAACCTAGATGAAGGAGAAAAATCCATCTCCATAGAAGTTAGGATTAGCTTAGGGGATGTATGCATTGTATTTATAAAATTTAATAAAATAAAGCAGAAATTTTCATATTCATATATTATTCTCCTCCTTCTTCTTCTCCTCCTCCTTCTTCTTCTCCTCCTCCTTCTTCTCTTCCTCCTCCTCCTCCTTCTTCTCCTCCTCCTTCTTCTCCTCCTTCTTCTTCTCCTCCTTCTTCTTCTCCTCCTCCTCCTCCTCCTTCTTCTTCTCCTCCTCCTCCTCCTTCTCCTCCTCCTTCTTCTTCTCCTCCTTCTTCTCCTCCTCCTTCTTCTTCTCCTCCTCCTCCTTCTTAAGAAGAAGAAGAAGAAGAAGAAGAAGAAGAAACGTACCTATGTCTACACTGTACCCTCTTGACTAGTCTAGACTGTAGACTCTATACTTATTGAACGATGATGATGGACATGGACTAGAAAGTGGAAACCCATATGACGCAAAAGGAAACAAAGGCAATTTAGCTGTGTTAATAGGTATACGAGTATGAAAAATTCGAATTTGGCAATTATGTTCGCGGATTCGCGTCCCGAATCGACATTTTGGATATTTGGCAAGCCTACCTATGTACCTACCTACTCGCACGAACTCATTGTGAACTATATAGGTTTCATATGCCACTCCCTGGAGCACACCTGAATCTCAGCTCCCAAAGTGCCCTACCCTAATTATCTAATTGAAGTCCAGCTTGCACATTCGAGTCATTCGACATTAAGGCAATACGACCTTCAACATACAAGGTGTCCAATACGACCTTCAGCATACATACAAGCTCATTGTGAACTATAGGTTTCATATGCCATTCCCTGGAGCACACCTGAATCTCAGCTCCCAAAGTGCCCTACCCTAATTATCTAATTTCTAATTGAAGTCCAGCTTGCACATTCGAGTCATTCGACATTAAGGCAATACGACCTTCACCATACAAGGTGTCCAATACAACCTTCAGCATACATACAAGGTGTTCAGTGTTCACCCTAGCTAGAGCTGTATGTTAGGCTGACGAAAAACGTAGACCCGTCTGGACGCGGGAAAAGGTGGTAAGTGTACCATTTATTCGCCCACCTAAAAAACGTACCATTTATTGGCTCACCTGTAGGTACCATACGCCACATAAGTCTGAACTGGACGAACTTTTTCAAGATCCAATTTCATCAAAAGAAAGGGCTTAAAAACTGCTAGCGAAAAAAAAAATTAGAAAAATAAATGTTGGCAGGTGGGCCAATAAATGGTACGTTTTTTAGGTGGGCGAATAAATGGTACACTTACCCTATATAAAAATTAATGTGTGTGTGTTTGTTCAAACTTTATGCCTAGCAAAACCGCTCAACCGATTGCTATGAAACTTTGTCAACTTATTGCTTGCACTCCCGTGAAGGTTATAGGTTATTTTCCGGTTCGTTTTTGTTAAGCTACGCCGAGCAAGACCACTAAATGAATGAGTGACATGAACGGCCATGCCTTACCTACCTCGGTGGTGTAGTGGTCACAAATAACTTATACTCTTCACTGGGCTGGTAATAGAGGAGGAGTTCTCCTCCTCTATTACCAACCCAGTGAAGAGTATAAGTTATTTCTTTTACATCTATGGTATGGAACTTCACAAAGTTACTGAGTCCTCTATCATGACAATTAAAAATTCCTTTTCCTTCTTGGAACTGGCTTTCTCCTAATCCTGTTCTCTTCTCTTCGATTTCGGGACGATAAAACCTTTAGCACAGTTCCCTCTATCAAACCTCTTTAAAAAATGTCATTCTTAAAATTTTTATGAATGCCTGATAACTTATTGATTATGCAATGTGCAAGACATAAAATGATAAATAGGGGCAAATGGCACCCTATATTTTATATTTTTGCCATCGAAAAATGTCAACGCTCTGTTTTATTTCTTGTCGCAACACTTTGGTTTATATTGAACCCCCACCCTCTTGAATTTCCTCCAGGCACCCTTCGGTGGTGCAGTGATTAGCACGTTGGATTCTAGATCTAGAGGTTGGTGGTTCGAGTCCGAGTAAAGTCTGGAAATTCTTGTGGAAAACTGCAAGTCGGGCGGCAGGTATCTTTGCAAACGTTTTATTCAAAAGTGAATTCAGAAAAATTCAACCTTTTTTTTAGGTTTGATTGCTGTAATTGCTAAGGTCTTACTGTTCCAAAAGTGGAGAGAGAAGAGAGAATTGAGACAGGATTGGAGAAAGCCAGCCGTCCCGAGAATGAACCTTGTCCCTTTGGAATAAAATCCGCCCCGGGCGGGAATCGAGGAAACTTTAAATTTCACATTGGTCCAAAACGTGATGTTGGATGGAAGAAGCTAAAGTAATAATGGTAATAATAAAACAAAGACTTAAATTTGTTTTTCAATGGTTCAGATAAGTAAAATTTTATTGTTATTTTTCAGTAGAGATGGAAGAAGTTGCCTATTATTGAAGGTTCGTGACATGAAAATGAAATTTTGGATATTTTTTGTTTGTTTTTATAGTTTAGATTAGTACCTACCTGAACATTTTCTACTTCTTCTCTTTTTGTGAAAAGCTGGTTCCTGTTTGAAGGTAGGTACCGTTTTTTTTCGAGCATCTTCTTCTTCTCCTCCTCCTCCTCTCCCTTCTTCTTCCTTCTTTTCTATTTCTTCTCCTCTAGTTGAAATGATCAGTCGATTGAATTTTGCTCCGTGTTTATTTAATAATAAAAAAGTAAATAGTGGATAAAAAATAAACAAGTTGTGTTTTTCTTGAAGAAAAGAGTGTGGACGATTTTTGTAAATCACGATCTGTACTGTACACCAGTAAGTAGCAGAATTATATACATTTTAAATAATCAATTTTGCAATTTCAATTCTTTGGAATTTTTTCATTTTTTCTCACAACAATCAAATCAGCTGATTTTTGTCCCAAATCCCATTGTCATCTCAAATTTGGCCTTGAAAAAGAGGGGAAACCTCTGGTCAATGAACTCTGTTTTCAATTCTTTGGAATTTTTTCATTTTTTCTCACAACAATCAAATCAGCTGATTTTTGTCCCAAATCCCATTGTCATCATCTCAAATTTGGCCTTGAAAAAGAGGGGAAATCTCTGGTCAACGAACTCTGTTATCAGTTCTCTGATTAACTAGAAGATTACTAACAGTTACCCAGCTTAACGCTAGAGGGTATTACTGATCAAGAGACAACCAAATTTCAAGATTACGTAAGAGTGTGGGAGGAGCTTTGGGATAGGTGATTGGCTTAACGCTAGAGGGTATTACTGATCAAGAGACAACCAAATTTCAAGATTACGTAAGAGCGTGGGAGGAGCTTTGGGATAGGTGATTGATTCTGTCATTGTCCAAGTGGTTGATCTATTGAGTAGCCGACATGGCCTTATGTAATAGTTGTAATGGAGAACTCCCTGCTGATGGCGGACATATAGTGTGCGGTGTCTGTGGGGGCGGGCTGCATTACGGCTGTAGCACGGTATCCGAGGCTTCATGGCGTTCGATGTCCAATCCAAACAAAGCAAAATGGAGGTGCGGAGAATGTAGAGGTAGGAGTAATTACCTACTGCAGCGGACCGATTCGAACAACTCCTTGAGTGGAAATTTGACTGACGGTGGGAGCTCTCGGGAAAGCAGCAAAAGGAAGGATGAAACGGTTACCCTTTCCAAGATAGAAGCACTACTGGAAGTGAAGTTCAAGTCGTTCAAGGACGATATAGAAAAATCTTTGGAGTACATGTCCGGCACAGTGGAGGATCTATCCAAAACCTTCAAGGATCTACAGCAGAAAGTCACCACAATGGAAAACAAGCAGAGTAAATTGGAAAGCCAGAACCAAGAGTTGATGAAGAGAGTTAAAAAGCTGGAAACATTCGTACAGGACATGGCACAGGAAGGAAATCTGACCAAGGTGGAGATAGCAGGAATTCCACAGGATGTACAGGACTGCGCGAGTTTCACCGAAAAAGTTTTGGAGAAAGCAA
>NW_007378350.1:0-6259 GCF_000475195.1 Diaphorina citri | reverse complement strand
TCTTCTTCTTCTTCTTCTTCTTCTTCTTCTTCTTCTTCTTCTTCTTCTCATTCTTTTTCTTCGGCTTCTTCTTCTTCTTTTCCTCATAAACTTTTCCACTCAAATGTCAGGTAGGTAATTATTGGCCTTTTTCCTCGTAAGCTTCTGTCTTCCTCTTCCTCTCTCCCTCTCTCTCTCTCCTCTCTATCTATTTTCCTGTCACTCTCTCTCTTTTTCACCATGTCCCTCTGTCTCTCTCTCTCCTCATCTTGCTTGATCTCTCCTTCTAATTTCTCCACCCCCTCTCACCCTCTTTCTTTCTCTTTCTATCTCTCTCTCTCTCTTCTTCCTATTAATCCCTCTCTCATTTATCTCTCTTCCTTGCTCTCTTTGTTGTTTTAGAATCTTTTCTTTACCAATTTCTCCACATCTCTTCTGTAACTTCTATTTTCAATATTTCGGAGAAAAGGACTGATAATCAACTTCAAGACTAAGGATATGAGAAACTCAGTCCTGGATATACTTAAGAAGGAAAAGCCTAGATTAGACACAACAGGAATTTCCGGACAACAGCCTCCAATACCTATATTCATAAATGAATATTTAACACCTTACCTGAAGAAAGTATTTTATGAAGCGAAGAAAATAAAGAACGACAAGAAGAAAAGGACTGATAATCAACTTCAAGACTAAGGATATGAGAAACTCAGTCCTGGATATACTTAAGAAGGAAAAGCCTAGATTAGACACAGCAGGAATTTCCGGACAACAGCCTCCAATACCTATATTCATAAATGAATACTTAACACCTTACCTGAAGAAAGTATTTTATGAAGCGAAGAAAATAAAGAACGACAAGAAATATGAATACTTGTGGGTAAAGAATGGCCAGATCTTGTTGAAAAAACAAAAGGATTCAAAAGTAACTAGACTTACCTGCCTGGAAGATCTAGCTAAAATCTAATCCTACCAAAACCTATAGCACATAATATGTACCTACTTTGATCTATGGTTAAAATGATGAACAATACTCAAAACTTGATAAGAAACATAAAGAACGTGAAGATTAACACAAACGATTATGACGATTTTGAAAAGTGGAGGAGTAACCTAAATGAAAATAATAAATTAACTTGTATCCATGTCAATGTAAGAAGCTTAAGGAAGCATTGGGAAAGTCTATTGTACGAATTGAGCAATATAATTGAGAAAATAGACGTTATTGTACTTACGGAAGTGAATGTTAATGATGAGGAAGCTACAGTTTATAAAATAAAAAATTTCAAGCAAGTCACAAGTTGCAGAAAAAAAAGAAAGGGAGGAGGCATTGTAATATATTATAGAGATCACTATGTACTTCAACAAATTTTATATAACTTTGAGCAGGCAGAAAGTCTAAACATCAAAATAATTGACGCAAAAGAAAAAATTGAATATACGATTTTGGCTATCTATCGCCCTCCAAGTAGTAACATGGAACTATTTTTATCTGACCTTCAGTGGTGGATAAACAACGGTACTAAGAAAAACGATACAATCCTAATGGTGGGCGACATTAATATATGTACACTACAGAAGAACACAGCTAGTACTTCTTATCTAAATATGTTGTATAGTAATGAATTTGTACCTACCATAAAATCCGCCACCAGGGAAGAAACACTTGCAGGTAATGTTACCTCTTCATGCCTCGATCATATCAACGTGAAACTGAAGCATAAATTTGAAATATCGTCTGCAGTAATCACTACTAAAATCTCAGATCACTACTTTGTAGCTGTTCAGATTTACAAGAAAGATTCACTAGTGAACAGAAGAGAATTAAACCAAGTGAGATACGTAGAAGTATTAAACAACAAAAAGATAAGTAAAGAAATATCCGATTTCAATTGGGAACAATTCCTTAATATTCAGGATCCAGAGGATTTGTATCAGGCCGTTGTAACTACGTTTCAGGACATTTATAACAAATGTTCTACAGTAAAACCTAGGACCAAAAAAGACGACTTGTTTCCTTGGGTCACTTCCGAAATAAAAGAACACATAAAAGAGAAAAATAATATGCTTAAAAAATGGAGAAATAATAAGAACAACATACTGTTTTACGAAGAATACAAAATAAAAAGAAATCTAGTCACCAATATGATTAAAAAACAAAAAAGGATATACATATTTAAATTGATAAGAAACACAAAAGGAGATGTGAAGAAAATCTGGGAAGTGCTGAATGCATTACTGGACAGAAAACAGAGAGAACCGAATGAAACGGTCCTAGGTAAAAATTTTGAAACGGCGGACTTTGAACAACTTTCAAATAAGTTCAATGAAAACTTCAAACGCCAAATAAAACTGATAAAACACGAAAACAAAGGCCCAAATTTCATTTTAGACATGAAGGATTATGTACCTCAAAAAAACCTAACATCACTACACATGAGGAAACCACGAAGTATGGAAATATTAAAAATAATAAAAATGTTAAGGAAAACTGGACCAGGAATCGATAAAATAAGACCGATAGACGTCAAAGAAAATGTACAAGCATTACTACCAGTGATTACATACTTATTAAAAAGAATTATCGAGACACAGAGGATACCTCCAGCACTGAAAATATCTTGTATAACCCCCCTGTACAAGAAAGGGGATGTAAATAACTACGGAAATTACAGGCCGGTCGGTTCCATGTGTTTTATAGAAAAAATACTAGAAAAATATATGGAAAATTGTACAAAGCAATATCTTACAGAAAACGAAATAATAGCTCCATGTCAATACGGATTTCAGCCGAAAAAAAGTACCTTAACTCTACTCGAAGATTTTGCGGAAATTATTAACCCTGCACTAGACAGGCGTATGTACATTGTGATCCTGTGGCTCGATCTAACTCGTGCTTTTGAAACCATATGTCATGCAAATCTACTGAAAAAATTTCACGATATTGGATATCAAAACGATATATTTGTTAAATGTCCCCCAAAAAGTTAGGACAATCAGCGAAAACACGAATTTTCTATCTTCATTTGCTTTCAAGATATTTGAATGTCTCGTTTATTTTTGAACACCCTGTATACTTTTTTTTTTTTTTTTTTTTTTTTTTTTGTTCCTTCCTCCTGCTTCTTCTTCTCCTTCTTCTTCTCCTCCTTTTACTTCTTTCTTTCCTTTTTGTTCTTCTTTATCATTATTTTTCTACATTTTTTTGTTTCCTACCCCTCCTAAAAATTCTTCTTCTATCTTTTTTTCTTTGTATTTTTCATTTTTTGAAACTGGTATGTATTTTTCCATATCTTTGTTGAAAATATCGCAAGAGTAAACCATCCATTGGCCCCCAGACATGATTATTTTAAAATAAATGGTTTGATATTTTTTCAGCATTTTTAGCATTTTGATTTGTTATGCTTTGTAGGTATATTCGATTGAGTACTCGTATATATAGGTACCTAGGTTATTGGGTATTATTTTGTTCTCTCTCTCTCTCTCTCTCTCTCTCTCTCTCTCTCTCTCTCTCTCTCTCTCTCTCTCTCTCTCTCTCTCTATCTATTTATCTAATTCTCCATCTCTCGCTCTTCTCTTATCTCCTCTTCTCTCCCTCTTCCTTTTTCTCCCTCTCTTACCTTATTTTAATTAGACCTGTACGTAACATGAACTTCTTTGGATGACCTTGAAGGAGACACCCGGTAAAATTCCAGAGGTCACCATTAAATGTCCCCCAAAAAGTTAGGACAATCAGCGAAAACACGAATTTTCTATCTTCATTTGCTTTCAAGATATTTGAATGTCTCGTTTATTTTTGAACACCCTGTATAGGTATAGCTACATTTATGTGTAGTGGGTATACACAAAACGTCATTACCCTGTATAGGTATGGCTACATTTATGTGTAGTGGGTATACACAAAACGTCATTACCCTGTATAGGTATGGCTACATTTATGTGTAGTGGGGATACACAAAACGTCATTACCCTGTATAGGTATGGCTACATTTATGTGTAGTGGGGATACACAAAACGTCATTACCCTGTATAGGTATGGCTACATTTATGTGTAGTGGGGATACACAAAACGTCATTACCCTGTATAGGTATGGCTACATTTATGTGTAGTGGGGATACACAAAACGTCATTACCCTGTATAGGTATGGCTACATTTATGTGTAGTGGGGATACACAAAACGTCATTACCCTGTATAGGTATGGCTACATTTATGTGTAGTGGGGATACACAAAACGTCATTACCCTGTATAGGTATGGCTACATTTATGTGTAGTGGGGATACACAAAACGTCATTACCCTGTATAGGTATGGCTACATTTATGTGTAGTGGGTATACACAAAACGTCATTACCCTGTATAGGTATGGCTACATTTATGTGTAGTGGGGATACACAAAACGTCATTACCCTGTATAGGTATGGCTACATTTATGTGTAGTGGGGATACACAAAACGTCATTACCCTGTATAGGTATGGCTACATTTATGTGTAGTGGGGATACACAAAACGTCATTACCCTGTATAGGTATGGCTACATTTATGTGTAGTGGGGATACACAAAACGTCATTACCCTGTATAGGTATGGCTACATTTATGTGTAGTGGGGATACACAAAACGTCATTACCCTGTATAGGTATGGCTACATTTATGTGTAGTGGGGATACACAAAACGTCATTACCCTGTATAGGTATGGCTACATTTATGTGTAGTGGGGATACACAAAACGTCATTACCCTGTATAGGTATGGCTACATTTATGTGTAGTGGGTATACACAAAACGTCATTACCCTGTATAGGTATGGCTACATTTATGTGTAGTGGGGATACACAAAACGTCATTACCCTGTATAGGTATGGCTACATTTATGTGTAGTGGGGATACACAAAACGTCATTACCCTGTATAGGTATGGCTACATTTATGTGTAGTGGGGATACACAAAACGTCATTACCCTGTATAGGTATGGCTACATTTATGTGTAGTGGGGATACACAAAACGTCATTACCCTGTATAGGTATGGCTACATTTATGTGTAGTGGGGATACACAAAACGTCATTACCCTGTATAGGTATGGCTACATTTATGTGTAGTGGGGATACACAAAACGTCATTATTATTATTATAATTATTATTATTATTATTATTATTATTATTATTACTTATTGATAGGTATAGGTACCGAGATAATTTTCTTTTTCAAAGGTCTGATAGATTTTTTCAAGAGGTTCAATAGAGGGAACTATCTAAGTACATACATAAATACATAATATGTGTACATTTGTAATAACGGCGCCGAAAGCGGTGGTCATATCCCACCGAAGTTAAAGAGAGAACAGAGAAAGTCATCCGTTCTGAGAACAAACCTCAGGCCAGCCACTCACAATCAGGTAGACCTGACAGGTACACCTGATCAGACCCGCCTATCAGGTCTATCTAATAGTAATATGTGACTGGCCTTTATCTGTTCGTTTTGTATTTTCTAGGTACCTAGGTTTTTTTTTTCTCTTCTTGAACAGGTTTAATACCTACATAAGTACGTTATACATCCTAATACCTATGTACCTAATATCTATAATATGTACCTACATACCTTCTAAGCTAAGGTTATCTGATAATACGTATATTATCTACCTACTCCTATAATCTACATATTATAAAATTCGAAACGGATCAGAAATGGCAAAATGGCATTTTTCGACTTTTTGAACGAAAAAACCCTAATATCTCTTTGTCATGAATTTTTTCCTCTTGGTATTATTTGAATCCTTGATTTTTCAATCACATCTCCCCCCACCCCTCTCTTCTTTGTATCATCTTTGATTTTTTTTCTTCTTCTTTTTCACTTGTTTCTTAGGTATTTTTCTTTTTCTTCTTCTTCTTTTACCTTTTCTTCTTCTTCTTTTACCTTTCTTCTTCTTTTCCTTTTATTTTATTTCTTTTGTGTTCTTCTATCTTCCATTTTTTCTCTATTTCTTTTTTGTTCCTTCTCCTCTTTCCTCTTCTTCCTGTATAGGTATGGCTACATTTATGTGTAGTGGGTACACAAAACGTCATACCCTGTATAGGTATAATGGCTACATTTATGTGTAGTGGGTACACAAAACGTCATACCCTGTATAGGTATAGCTACATTTATGTGTAGTGGGTACACAAAACGTCATACCCTGTATAGGTATAGCTACATTTATGTGTAGTGGGTACACAAAACGTCATTACCCTGTATAGGTATAGCTACATTTATGTGTAGTGGGTACACAAAACGTCATACCCTGTATA
>NW_007378349.1:78957-122246 GCF_000475195.1 Diaphorina citri | reverse complement strand
CGGTACCTGATCATACGCACAGGATACTTGGGTACCTTTATCGAATATGCAAGACACAGCATATCGTGTCGCGAGATTCCGGGGACCGGCAGCTGGATGTAGAGTTTTACTCTCTCTGTTTGTACTGTCAGAGTGAGATCAATCTGAGAGGATGTTCCATTGAGGCCATGATGTGTGGGTTCTGAAGGCAGGACTGAAAGATGAGATTATTCTGTGACTCAAGTTCTTCACCAAGACCTAGGGCCAAACCTGAAATGTGAGATAAGGAATACGAATTGAGTGGATTGGAACACATCACATGCCTTCAGGCACATTCCCTTTGTCAAGGACCTTGCCCTTGGGATCAAGAGAGAAACAAATGAGGATTTATTTAATAAAATCAATGTAATGCATCCCCCAGAATATTTAAGAACCATTTAAGTAAGTACTGTTGATTTTTTTTTCTTCTTAAAGTACTATTGCTTTTTTTTTCTTTTTTTAATGATAAAAAAGTGGCATTACCCCTGAATGGATAGGACATCCCTAAAGGGAATTCAGCTAAAAAAAAAAAATCTTACCCTTAAGTCTTGCCAGTGATCCGACCATTTCATCCAGGTTCTGATCAAGAATGGCTTGACAATCCATTTCACCTGATGATTTGGACTCGCTGTTAGGATCTTGAACATCCCTCAGACGAAGAGCTAAAAAAATAATAAAAAATAAATAAATAATAAAAAAAATTAATAACAATAAATAAAATAATAATAATAATAGAAAAAAAACATTATGGTTTGCTTTGGTAGTAAAGTAGCTTTAGGTAGTGCAGTAAATAAGAGGCTGAATTGAAGGTTAAACCCCAATAACAAAAACCTTAGCAATTATACAATGTTAAACCCATTAACATTTGGATTGTTTTTTTGTTTTTTTGTTTTTTTTTTTTTTTTCTTGTTTTAATTAAGAATCACTTGATTTGTATTCAAATTACAAGTCAGCCAACATTCATATCACATTGCACATTGAATACACCAAATTACATGCCAGGGTCACACATGGCCTTGTTGCTTAGCATGTGAATAAATAGTACTTAACATACCTGGGTGATTGTAACCAGTTTCACTGTTTTTGGCCTTGTTGATTGCTTCTTGTAGTTCTTTCTTGGTACCTGAATCACCAACAGTAGGCTCTGGTTTGGATGATGTACTCGGACTGGCCAGGGGCTCGGTCTTGGATTTGCTTAGGAAATTTTTGAGACCACCAAATACACTCTGTGAAGAAAGGCAACAAATTAATACAAACACCTATTAAATTTTTGGTTCACTTGGATTTTAGATGGAATTTAAGTGTTACAATATTACTTAGGTTAAAGATCAAGATTAGTTTACAATTTTAGCATGGAATAGAAGCATAGATCTGCTTAAGCTATATGCTCAAGCCCTCTAGAATCCTTCTTGTAGGCCTACTGAGGATTCTGAGAAACTGATTTATTGAATAAAAATTATTAATCTGCTGTTTATTACACCTTTGTATATTCATATTGATAGATTCTGACATGACTTTGGGAAGATTCATCTTGAAAAGAAGTTCTTCTACTTTGTATATTTATATAAGCTTAACTTAACTTTTAGGGCACTTTGCCCTTACATCTAAGCCTCCAAGTGGCCTTTTAGTGTACTATATTTTATGCCTTGACTTACTTTGATAATAATAATAATAATAATAATAATAATAGTAATAAGAAGTAAGGTTAGTAAGAAGATTGCTTGAAAAAGATAATGTGTGGCTCTATTGAGATACGAACTGCATATGTGAGACATAGACAAGCTAGAGCTGTTATTATATCAAGACTCAGTTGTGAACGTGCTGGCACTAGGTAAGTTAATAAAGCCCATTAAGTCGCGGGCTCGATTCCCGTCGGGGGTGGACTTTATCCACTTGGGATAAGTTTTATTCTAAACAGATAAGGTTCGTTCTCGGAACGGCTCACTTTCTGCTATCCTGTTCTCTTCCTCTCTTCGATTAAGGGACGTTAAGACTTCCGTTGTTACAGCTGCCTCTGTCAAACCTCTTTTTTTAATTTAATGAAATAAACAAGTGTTTTGTTCATTTGACACTTTTTAGGCTAACATAAGAAGGTACCTATAGTAAATTATTACACTTGAGAGCAAAAACTTCTTGAGAGTTTGCAATTTTATCCCTTTCTATCAACTTAAAAGCTCATTTGTTGTCTTCAACACACTGTCATTGTGTTGTCTAGTTGTCTCTATTTTTAATTGCAAAATTGGATTGAAAAACTTCTGAAGTCAATCGGTCCAGTTAACTTTATCTTTAATGTTTAATGCTCAAAAAGATTCATAGGTAGTCAATTTGTCCAGTTTGCTCTTTTTTAATCAATTTTTTTTTTTCCGTAATGAAAAATTTCTGAAGTCAATAAAATTGACCTCAAAAAAATCAATTTCTCCTTCAGGTGAAACCACCGTGCTCTACTTGGTCATGGTAACGGGCTGCGTCTCCGTGGGCAAAATCCACGAGTCGGAAATTTTCCGCGTCACTTCGACTGCGTTCATTTCGTTGCGCAACCAAGCGCAAGACGAGGAGCGCATCAGCGAGGTGCGCAAACTGCTCAACTCGGGAACTTTCTATTTCTCGTGGTCCTCGGGCGCGGCGGACTCGCTGGACCTGACGCTCTGCGCGCAGCGGCGGAAATATACGAGCGAAACCGATCGGCGATTCTTCTGGTGAGCGATTTTAATATTAATTTATTATTACTAATTTTACTATAATTTTTTCAACATAAACTCTTGATGGACCTCGTAAGTGTGACGTTATTTATATTCTATATTATTTTATTATTTACATTCTATAATCTTTTATTATTTTTTTACTACAATCTACCCTAGCTTGCTTTCAGCTTTTTTCTCAATTGATAAAGTGGTAGTTCTGATTTCCTAAAGGTAGAACACACACTACCATCACATCACGTCACGTGAGCTCATGGGGAGTCAGAAAGATGTAGTTCAAAGTTTTCCCATAATATTGTAAGTAGGTAATTTCTTTCAGGACAGCCACACTACTATCACGTGACGTAACGTGATGGTAGTGTGTTTCTACCTTAACAACTACAATAAGTATTATTTATTAAGTACATATTGAGTAAATAACCAACTAATTTTTTCGTCCCTCCACAGGAATCGTATGCTGCACATTCATCTCTTACGATTCAGCATAGACCCATCACCCTGGTTACTGAAGATAATGTGTGGCTCTATCGAGATTCGAACCGTGTATGTGGGACATAGACAAGCGAGGGCTGTTATTATATCCAGACTTAGTTGTGAACGAGCTGGTACTAGGTAAGTTAAGACTTCTAACTTGTTTATAAAGAGATTTAAATTTTTAAAATTTCGTTCTCGGAACGGCTCCAACTGTTCCCGTTGATGGTATAATTCCTGTGGGGGAAAAATCAATAAAATTTAGAGCACAATATGTTTAGTTTAGAGTAAACTTAGATCATGACTAGTGGACTCTTTAAAAAATCATGTAAAATTGGACAGATTAATATTGCTTTTGTTTTCAATATTTTGATTGGATTTGTACCATTATGAAGCTCAAGTGAATGTCAAATTTGTGATATCAATTCAAACTCACATCAGCAGTAGCAATGCCAACATCTTCACTTTCTCGCAACATCTGGATTGCTCGTTGTGATGAAAGAACCGACTGCTGCTCAATTTCTTTCTTCTTCTCAATGAGTGCTTGCTTTTTACTTTCCATATCATTGTAAAGCTGATTTCCTTGAAATAAACAAGTACCTACTTACTTAGGTTAGGTAGGTACCTATTGTTTTTTTTTTTTTTTTTTACAAAAAATGAATTAATATTTATTTTCCGGCTTAGGAGGGGTTCATTTTATGTAACTTTTTTTATTTAATAGATTTCAGATTTAATTCTTCCATTAGTGAAATCTCTCATTAAGTCATTGGTGAAATCCACCATAAGTGGTTACTGAAAATTATGATTAATATTGCTTTTGTTTTCAGTATTTTGATTGGATTTATACCATTATGAAGCTCAAGTGAATGTCAAATTTGTGATATCAATTCACACTCACATCAGCAGTGGCAATGCCAACATCTTCACTTTCCCGCAACATCTGGATTGCTCGTTGTGATGAAAGAACTGACTGCTGCTCGATTTCTTTCTTCTTCTCAATGAGTGCTTGCTTTTTACTTTCCATATCATTGTAAAGCTGATTTCCCGTTGACCCATTTGCTGTGCTTGTAGGTGATTTCTGATTTAACCTTCTAGGAGTTAATGATGACGGACACGTTGCAAACTTTGTTGAAACGGAACAAGTGCTATTTCTAGATGATGAAGTAACATCTTAAGAAAATAAACTAATGGTGGATTTCACCAACGACTTAATGGGAGATTTCACTAATTTGAGAATTTTTAATCGTCAAAAAGGAGTTTTTAGTGATACAAAAAGGAGAAGTTTTTAAAAACTCCTATTTGGAACATTAAAAACTCCTTTTTGCATCATTAAAAACTCCTTTTTGGATCATTGAAAATTCTTCCATTAGTGAAATCTCTCATTAAGTCATTGGTGAAACCCACTATAAGTGGTTAATGAAAATTACAATGATTTCAGATTCAACGTTCGAGGAGTGAATGATGACGGACATGTTGCTAACTTTGTTGAGACGGAACAAGTGTTGTTTCTGGATGATGAAGTAACATCCTATGTTCAAACCAGAGGCTCCGTGCCTCTGTTCTGGGAACAACCCGGTATTCAGGTAAATTACTAGTTGTACGGTTAGCGGAACAAGTGTGTGTTGTTTCTGGATGATGAAGTAACGTCCTACGTTCAAACCAGAGGCTCCATGCCTCTGTTCTGGGAACAACCCGGTATTTAGGTAAATTACTAGTTCTGGGAACAACCCGGTATTCAGGTAAATCATTAGAATACAATAATTTTTACGCATGACCACAAGAATGTAATAATAATAATAATAAAAAAAAACTATGGTGGTTTGCATTTTCATTCCTTTAATTTGACAGCCTTCTGTGGATCCTTGGAAAAAATGGCTCCAGTTAAAACCTCATACCCACTGTTGTCTTACATTAGTAGGTACAGGGAACTGTAACAACGGAGATCTTATTATATCGTTCCGAAATCCATACGTGTGGCGGTCGGCACGTACAATGTGAACGGGGGGCGGCATTTCCGCAGCGTCGCGCATAAAGACGTGAGTAGAGATTTTTTTTACGCATGGGGAATACAGTAATTTTTACGCATGATCACAAGAATGTAAAAAAGGAGAACAGGATATTAGAAAGCTAGATATATCAGTATCTGTGTATATTCTGTATACTGTAGCTCAGCCAGAAGACTTGATACTGCTGTGAATTTTATATTTTCTACCAGATTTGAAGACAAAATATATGATATTTTCCTAAAGTTTTCAGGAAAAACCCTGTGTTTAACCTTTTTTCCATTTGGTTTTCCGCAGCTCTCTCTATCAGGGTTGGTATGCATAAAAATAAAGCATATGCTGTAAATGGAGTAGAAACAATTCGGGGCCTTTTAAAGACCTTTTTTCGCCGTTTTGACCTTTTTTCGCCAGATTTGAATTTTACACTACTTTTTATGTAGGATTTGCCCTTTACATTCTAATCTTTTACCCAAATGCTTATCCTCTATTGCTTTTTTGTGAACCATTACTTTAAAGAGGGGACAAACATCTTAGCTCTTTGCCCCTCTATTGCTTTATTTTTATGCATACCAGAAGTTCAAGATTGTATATTCACAGGTAGCTTTACTTCTTCAGTAGTCGGTTCATGTCTTTGTTTTGCCGTTGAATATTCATATCTGCACGTTCCGATTTGCTGATGATATTTTCCACGAGATTATTCTTGGATTTTACACTACTTTTTACGTAGGAATTGCCCTTTACATTCTAATCTTTTACCCAAATGCTTATCCTCTATTGCTTTTTTGTGAACAATTACTTTAAAGAGGGGACAAACATCTTAGCTCTTTGCCCTCTCTATTGCTTTATTTTTATGCATACCAGAAGTTCAAGATTGTATATTTACAGGTACCTTTACTTCTTCAGTAGTCGGTTCATGTCTTTGTTTTGCCGTTGAATATTCATATCTGCACGTTCCGATTTGCTTATGATGTTTTCCACGAGATTATTCTGTGACTCGAGCTCTTCACCAAGACCTAGGGCTAAACCTGAAATATCCTGGAAAAGGTCATGCCACCAAATCCTTACAGCGTACTTCTCGAACATAGAAACAAAGACGAGTCTCTCCTTTTTGAATCCTCAGCTGTTGCAGTCCTCTGTAAGTATTCGAAATGCTTTTATTTATCCTCTAATGAAGTTTAATACAAGCTAAGTAGGTAAACATTAAATGCATGGAAAATATGGGATGTTTGGAAAATCTTACAATCTTCTTCCTACCCTTTTCCTATTTCATTAGAATAGTATAAGAAAAAATAGAATATACCTACCTTATCTTGCCTGAATAGGACTAAAAAGTCCCTTTACCCCTGTCTAAACTAGGTCCCATATTTGATTCAGGACAAGAAACACTGACACACATGGTAGGGTCAGTGTTTCTTGTTAGTCCCTATTGTGTACCTACCTGTACCTGACCTCTTATCCTAATAAATTTTTCTCACTCAAGTCTTGGTTTTGGTGCACACAATCATTCCATAATTTGTGAAAATCCTATACCTACAATGCTACTCCAAAATTGTGATCACCAAAAACTGTGAAAATATTACAAAGAATTTTGACAGTTTTTAGAAGTGTGTCAAATTAAATAATAATTGCTGTTTTCTCCATGTTATAGCATCCCAAGAGGCAGATTCAGTCAAGAAACAATACACCAAACTCTTGGATGCTCATGGATGTCTTGGAGTTCTGCAGATCAATGCAGGTGAGAAATAAGTGATAACTACCAAACACATTGTCTGATTTTGATGAAATTTGGCAAAGAAAAGTAAAGAAAATTTTCCCATTAGATCTTGGGCTTGTTTAGGCTTTTCAGGACTCTTTTTCTAAGTGGGTCCTACTTTGATGCAGGTGAGAAATAAGTGATAACTACCAAACACATTGTCTGATTTTGATGAAATTTGGCAAATAAAAGTAAAGAAAATTTTCCCATCTACTTGGGCTTATTTTCCGGCTCAGGAGGGGTTCAGTTTATGTAACTTTTTTTATTTAATTGATTTCAGATTTAATTCTTCCATTAGTGAAATCTCTCATTAAGTCATTGGTGAAATCCACCATAAGTGGTTAATGAAAATTTCAATGATTTCAGATTCAACGTTCGAGGAGTGAATGATGACGGACATGTTGCTAACTTTGTTGAGACGGAACAAGTGTTGTTTCTGGATGATGAAGTAACGTCCTATGTTCAAACTAGAGGCTCCGTGCCTCTGTTCTGGGAACAACCCGGTATTCAGGTAAATCATTTGTTATACGGTTAGCCTGGTGGTAAGGTCCTGGGTTCGAATCCCACCATTTTGAAGGAAAAAACTCAAAACAACCTGGTATTCAGGTAAATCAAATATACGGTTAGCCTGGAGGCAACGCGCTTGCAGAAGGTCCTGGGTTCGAATCCCACCATTTTGAGAAGAAGAAAAACATGCCTTTCTGACTTTAGATTTCCACCCAAGATAGATTATGTAGGAAAAAGAGTGGTTCTCAGGACTTTAACTTTCGCCTCAAGTCGCTCAAATTTTGTAGAAGGCTTCCATATTTGCTGTTCATTAAAAGTGCCCACGGGGTGGGTTCCCAGAAATGTACAGTTCGCCCGTTATTCAGGGTTGAATTCGGAAAAAGCTACGTCAAACTTCACAGAGAAATTCAATAATTCGACAGAATTAAGCAGAAAAGAACCACTCAAAAGGCAATTCTTATGAATGGTTCTTGTGCTGTACAATTTATCTTCACAGTTCTAACAAGGTCTTGTAATAATTTGTAACAGAATCATTTTATAATTTTCATTTTAATTTCATTGCGTTTTCCCATTTTCATTGAGTTTTTCTTTTTTTTTTAAAAAATTAATATTTAAATCTCTTTAGATTAATATTGCTTTTGTTTTCAGTATTTTGATTGGATTTATACCATTATGAAGCTCAAGTGAATGTCAAATTTGTGATATCAATTCAAACTCACATCAGCAGTGGCAATGCCAACATCTTCACTTTCCCGCAACATCTGGATTGCTCGTTGTGATGAAAGAACCGACTGCTGCTCAATTTCTTTCTTTTTCTCAATGAGTGCTTGCTTTTTACTTTCCATATCATTGTAAAGCTGATTTCCCCTAACAAGGTCTTGTAATAATTTGTAACAGAATCATTTTATAATTTTCATTTTAATTTCATTGCGTTTTCCCATTTTCATTGAGTTTTCCTTCATTATCAGGTTGGTTCCCACAAGGTCCGTATGTCTCGCGGAGTAGAGTCCTCATCTGCTGCCTTCAACAGGCACATGGGTTTTATCAAGGAGAGATATGGACACCAAGTGATTGTCAATCTATTGGGTACTTCACTCATTGGTAGTAAGGAGGGAGAAGCCACACTCAGTAACCTATTCCAGGTAAGATTAAAGGGGCTACACATTAGACGGACCGGACCAAAATGTTCTGGTCCGCCTTGGCCAAAACAAAATCTGAAGTGCCTACAAAATACACGGACCAGCAGACCATTTTCAGTCTGTTGCGATCGGTCAAACAGGGAAAATTTTCTTTACTTACGTTTTTAAACGAAAAATTCACAAGAAAACTCGAAAAATGCTAAAAAGTTTTCAGTCCGATGGTTCGAGCAACACTACACGTTTCCTAGAAAATTGTCCGCTTAACCGAAAATTAATGTTTTGAATTATCCCGTACTGAAAAAAAAAAATGATTTTTTCGTACACGAATGGTCAATATTTTTCGCCAACAATCGATAGAAAGGGGAAAAAAAATCGATTTGAAACTGAGTTACTGAGAACTCACTTTGTTCGTTTAATTTCTCGGTTTTCCTTTCAGTCTCATCATGCCAAGTCTAGTCACTCGTCGGATGTACCGCACATAGTGTATGACTACCATCAGGAATGTCGCGGGGGAAACACCAAGAATATTTCCAAACTACTCGCCAAGGTGGAGAAATACCTGCAAGCCTTCGGTCTATTCTATGCCAAGGGAGCCAATGTGTCGAGGTAAGGCCCGATCCCACTTAATAATAATAATTCAGTTTTTATTGTACATAAAATTCAAACATGAATGTATACAACGTCGGTATGTTACACTAACAACCCCTTAAAAAAAAAAAAAAAAAAAAATAAACAACAACACCAACACCACCAACCCCAACACCAACAAACAAACTTTGAAAACGGGATATCATGTCAAGTGCTACAATAAATTTGTTTATTTAGTCAAGTGAAGACCTCTTTTCTTCTGATTTTAGTAAAAACAAATAAACAAATAATCTCACCCTATCAGTCCAGGCGGGGGCCCGAGCCTTCTCACTGGTATCATAATCATCACTGAACAGATCATATTTGTAGGTGGGAGGGAATGAAATGTGCCCCTCCGTGAAGCCTTTGAACACGAGACCTGCGGGAGTGAAAGGGTTAATTAGGGGCGAATTGCTAAAATAGCAAGAGATTCTATCACGTTGGCTCTACAGAATATTGAAAAAGTTCAAGTATCTCAGGACAGCAGAAAATACTTGTAGGTGGGAGGGAATGAAATGTGCCCCTCCGTGAAGCCTTTGAACACGAGACCTGCGGGAGTGAAAGGGTTAATTAGGCGCGAATTGCTAAAGCTAAAATAGCAAGAGATTCTATCAAGTTGGCTCTACAGAATATTGAAAAAGTTCAAGTATCTCAGGACAGCAGAAAATACTTGTAGGTGGGCGGGAACGAAATGTGCCCCTCTGTGAAGCCTTTGAACACGAGACCTGTAGAACATGCGGGAGTGAATGGGTTAATTATAATTGCAGACAGGTATTATATATTTTCGTGTCCAGAAATTACACAAGCAAAACAAGTTTAAATAACAGAAAAAAATAAATCAAACGGCAAACAGGCAACAAATTAACTAGGCTACCAGTAAAAAGATACACAATAACAATAAAATTATACCTAATCAGTGATTAATGTCTCGTACCCATGTACCTAACAAGTGATAATATGTACATACCTACTTACATAATTATAGAGAGTGAGATCAATAACATTTTGTAAATCGAAAAAAAGACAGGTAAAAGACAGGTATTAAGGTGTATCCACACATAGTCGACCGGCCGTTGCGTCGATCGACGAGCTGAATCTATGTTGTCGAGGCAGTGTGAACGGTTCAGTCGACATCGATCGATGGCCGGTCGACTATGTGTGGACACACCTTTAGCCTCCGTGGCCTAGTATCACACTAGGCTTGCACGTTTGAACTTTAATATCAATAGAACAGTTGCGCTTATTTGGGTGATGTTTCAAAGTCATAGAGCAGGAAAAATGTGGACCAACAGAATTTTTCTTTTTCTTCTAGACTTCTAGATCCCGAGAAGACGGGTATTAAGGTGTCCACACATAGTCGACCGGCCGTTGCGTCGATCGACGAGCTGAATCTATGTTATCAGTCGACATCGATCGATGGCCGGTCGACTATGTGTGGACAAACCTTTAGCCTCCGTGGCCTAGTATCACACTAGGCTTGCACGTTTTAATTTTAATATCAATAGAAAGTTGCGCTTACTTGGGTGATGTTTCAAAGTCATAGAGCAGGAAAAATGAGGACCAACAGAATTTTTCTTTTTCTTCTAGACTTCTAGATCCCGATATAAATCGATTTATGCATGCCTTTGTTCCGGGTAAAAATCGGGAAATCCGTATTTTTCCACCATTTTGCTAGTTTGTTCCGTATATCCCGAAAAAAAAGTTGGCAACCCTACGGCATACGCTCCCGTAGGCGATGACGTCACATCAAATGTCCCGAGCAAAGCTCCCTCGCAGGCAACACATTAATCTGTTTGTGCGCATGCATTTCTAGATCCCGAGATAAATCGATTTAAAAAGTACCGGTAAATCGTGAAGTTTGACGTCACGGCATACGTCCCGAAGGTCCTGTAGACAATGTAATTTAAATGAGTATTCCTGTTCCCACTACACAGGACACGATTTTTTTCGAGAATTTAAATCTAGTCAATGTTTGTATATTAAATGTTGTACATATCCAATTTCTACAAGAGAAATACTCAAACCTGTTTTCAAAGATTACTGGAAGCCAGATAAGTTAGCTTGGTTGGTAGCGCGTCTGCCTTGTAAGCCCTAGGTCGCGGGTTGAATTCCTGTCCGGGGCGGGTTTTATCCTGAACGGATAATGTTTGTTCTCGGAACGGCTGGCTTTCTCCTATCCCGTCTTCCTTCTCTCTTCGATTTCGGGACGATTAGAACTCAGTAGTTGCATACAGTTCCCTCTATCAAACCTTGAAAAAAAAACTTCAGAGGCTGGGTTTTTTTTCTGTGTTAGGTGTCTGTGTAATTTCTGACTTTGTTCATTTTCGAATTTTATTTCAGTGAACAAATTGGAACTTTGCGAACGAACTGTTTGGATTGCCTGGACCGAACTAACTGTGTACAGACTGTGTTTGGACTACAGGTAAATTCTCATTTCTTTTTACTTTCCTTAGCTGAGAGGCCCCCTTCTGTGAAAAAAAAAAAGAATAGGTGCGAGAATCAGTACCTTAGTGGGGGCCCCTTTTCTCAAGTAGTGTGGCTGTCCTGAACGAAATTACCTACAATACTATGGGAAAACTTGGAACAACATCTTTCTGACTCCCCATGACTTCACGTGATGTTACGTGATGGTAGTGTGTTTCTACCTTAAGTAACTCTCTCGTGGAAGTTACCAAAGTAACTTGAGATAGTTTTGGCCCAAATAAAATAATAATAATAATAATAATAAAAAAAAATCAACACACAAATTGTTCAACATAAAAATAACTATGTATAATTTTTTGTACAATTTTAGAAGAAGAAACTGTAACTACGGAGTATCTCCACACAATCGAAGGAGGACAGGATAGAGAAAGCCAGTCGTTTCGAAAATGAACCCCATCTGTTAAAAAATTTCCCCCGGGCAGGAATCGAGCTCTTAAAACGTAGGCACGCTATCCTCCAAACTAACTAAGCATAGTCTCAAGGCATTTGATTGGTCAATTTTGACTTGAGACTGATCTAAGAACGATCATTCTTGTTCATAAATACGAGTGCTTGTTTTCAGCTCAAGCCGCTCAAACTTTGCAGAGAGTTTTGTTTACATTCGGCTTGGAAAACCAAGTCCCCAAAGCTCCAACTGGGCCTCAAGATCCGACGAGAAAATTTCCTACCTTGATCCTGTTGTATTCTCAGTTGATCAAACTTAAGCACATCATCCAGCAGATCGTGTTTAAGCAGCTCCTTAAGTTCGTCCTTATCCATATCTATTCTATAGTTGAAATCGCCACACCAGAACACATAATCATGTGAGTTCAAAGTTCTACCCATGGGGAATTGAACCTTCCGGGTGATTTCGGCATAGTCTGCATTTCTTTCTGCCACCTGGAAGTACAAGAATACGTAAAAGCTTATTTTGGTTGCAAAAACTCGCTATCTTTGGGGGCATAGTTAAGTACAGTGGAAAAAAAGAGATTAATTACTTTTTTATCTATCGATGGTGGGTTCGATGACCACCGAAGAAAAAGAAAAATTGCACTACTTAGCGGGATGTTAAAAGTGGGTTCTGAAGGCAGGACTGAAAGACCATAAGTTGATACGATTTCAGTCAGGCGGGATGTTAAAAGTGCTGAAGGATTCAACATATTAACATTGAAATCGCCCATCACAATGATATGCTCGGAATGAGCAATGTGATCTGCTAAGAACTCATCCAAAGTGTTTAAATCATACACTCTAGGGGCCTTATACAAAACTACTTAGTATTTTGATTGCAAATAACGGGTTCTGGTGTTCTCGTGTTGACCTAGCACCTAAATAGAAAGTATTGTGTCTCTTTTACTCCATCTGATGAGGGACATACCACGAGATGGGCATGTTACGACATAGACCACACAAGTCTAATGTTTATTGATTGATTGCTACAAAATAAAAAAGACGATTAAAAAAAAAAATTGGGTAAATAAATAAAAATTGTCAGCTTAGACTAAAATTTCTTACTTATTATTCCAATGGTTTTGAAATTAAAAGGCTTTTTTTCTCCCTGATATTTCTCACTAGAAAAAATCAACCCTTACCTGGCTCTGACCGGCAGCAAAGTGGGCACACACGAACACAAGTGACGTACAATGGAGAACACAACGGATTAGAAAGTATTGTGTCTCTTTTACTCCATCTGATGAGGGACATACCACGAGATGGGCATGTTACGACATAGACCACACAAGTCTAATGTCTATTGATTGATTGCTACAAAATAAAAAAGACGATTAAAAAAAAATTGGGTAAATAAATAAAAATTGTCAGCTTAGACTGAAATTTCTTACTTATTATTCCAATGGTTTTGAAATTAAAAGGCTTTTTTTCTCCCTGGTATTTCTCACTAGAAAAAATTAACCCTTACCTGGCTCTGACCGGCAGCAAAGTGGGCACACACGAACACAAGTGACGTACAATGGAGAACACACCGGATAGCCACAGCTCCTTTGTTACCCGTAGCTCCGCCCAGACCTGAGAGGAACAGTTAAGGGTTAACATGAGATAGGATAAAACGAGATTTATTTACCTACTTACAATAAACTATACCTGCTTACTTATTATACAGCAGGGATGGCCATAACGTGGCTCGCGAAACGATCTTGTGCGGCTCTCTAACCATGGCATGGGGCATGCTTGTTGGTTTTTTTTTTTTTTTTTTTTTTTTTTTTTCTAGGGAGCAGTAACAACAGGGGTCTCATCGTCCCGAAAGTGAAAGGAGGATAGTGGTCAAGACGCTCGCCCCACAATCAGGAGGGCGTGGGTTCAATCCCAGGCGAGGTTCGGGATTTTTTTTCAAGAGTTTTTGATAGAGCGAACTGTAACAACGGAGGTCCTGTCGTCCAAAAATCAAAGAGAGAATGGGGACAGAATAGGAAAAAGCCAGCCGTTCGAGAACGAACCTTATCTGTTTAGAATAAAATCCACCCCGGGCGGAATCGAACCCGCGACCAAGCACTTACAAGGCAGTTGTGCTACCCTATTACATTGTAAGTAGTAAAGTAGTCTTTTAGGGACTTTGTAAAACAATGGGTAGAACCCAATGCTCTAGTAATCTAACTGGGTATCACTTACCTGTCTTAACAGAGTCCGTAGCAACATCCCGGAGGTGAGGTGCTAAATGAGGTCGTGTGAATAAAAACAGACACACCCCTACCAGCTGTACATGGGTTACCAAAACGTACTCATGATCCCTGGATAGGACCTAGAATCAAATTATATAGTAAGCACGGTTCGCCCAGTGGTAACGCGCTTGATTGACATGCAGAAGATCCCGGGTTCGAATCCCACCATCGCATCGACAAAAATTTGTACTCGTTTTTCGATCGCAAATATTTCAACGGGTTACTTTCTGGTGTTCTCGTCTTGACCCAGCACCTAAATGGGAAGTATTGTGTCTCTTCTCGTCCATCTGGTGAGGGACATACTACGGGATGAGCATGCTACGAGACAGACCACAAGACTCTAATGTAGCATTTGTTTAATTGCTACGAAATAAAAACGGCGGTACAACAATAATAATGATAATAATAAACTGTTAAAGTGGGTTTCATTAATTAGCCTTCTTTTAAGCCCGTAAGAGCCTGTTAGCTTAATAAGTCCTGTTAAACCTATACAAATGGAACTTAACAGGCTGTTAGCTTAGCAGGCCTTCTAGAGGCTGAAAAAACATTAATGAAATCCAATCTTACCTTTTGCAGTTCTTCAGCCCACTGGTTAGCATTGTCGGAGCTGGCCGCTACAATATTGCTGGCGTTAAGGTCGACAATCTCTTCAAAGCCGATGGCAAATATATCCACTGGAGTATCCAAATCTTCTGGAGAGCTTGTGTCTACCAGAGTCTTGTGTTTGGCCGTCCGGGGCGAATCCAAGAGCCAGTCTGATAAAGAGAGCTGAGGAAAACAAGGGGAGAGAAGGTAAGAATTTCCTGAATTTTTTTTTTTTTTTCGTTCCAGTTTTGTTTCGCATAACAAAATACACCTAGGCTGTCAAATTAAAGGAATGAAAATTCAAATCATCATGTTTTTTTTACATTCTTGTGATCATGCGTAAAAATTACTGTATTCCCCATGCGTAAAAAAATCTCTACTCACGTCTTTATGCGCGACGCTGCGGAAATGCCGCCCCCCGTTCACATTGTACGTGCCGACCGCCACGCGTATGGGCGCCGGGCGCACGTACTCGCCGGCGCGCTTGCACATTTCGCGCAGAATATTGGTCGGCGCGTGCAGCAGCGATGGCGTTAGGAGTATGCGCGCCCGGTCCGCAAGTTCGGAATTTAGCGCGTTGCCCAGGAGGAAGATGTCGATGGCCTCTTGTTTGGAGTTATCCAGGAGGTTGTTCTGAATCGTGCGCGCTGCGGAGCGGGCTCCGTCTATCAGCTGTGAGAAAATATTATTAAATATTGAATAAGAATCTAGGTAAATGAAATTGTACATTGCTGAGAATCTTGAAATTTTTAGTTGTTTTTACTCCTTATGCGTCAAGGATTCCAAAAATCACATTAGATAAATTTCCGTCTGTCTGTATGTATGTCTTGTTGGACCTTTTTTGTCCTCTATTAACAAGTAAACGGCTCTGTCGATTTTGATGATTTTTTTTTTTTAGGAACGCAGAATATTGGTCGGCGCGTGCAGCAGCGATGGCGTTAGGAGTATGCGCGCCCGGTCCGCAAGTTCGGAATTTAGCGCGTTGCCCAAGAGGAAGATGTCGATGGCCTCTTGTTTGGAATTATCCAGGAGGTTGTTCTGAATCGTGCGCGCTGCGGAGCGGGCTCCGTCTATCAGCTGTGAGAAAATAGAGGAGAGGAGAATTAGAATCTAGGTAAATAAAATTGTACATTGCTAAGAATCGTGAAATTTTCAATTGTTCTTACTCCTTATGCGTCAAGGATTCCAAAAATCACATTAGATAAATTTCCGTCTGTCTGTATGTATGTTTTGTTGGACCTGTTTTTGTCCTCTACTAACAAGTAAACGGCTCTGCCGATTTTGATGAGATTTTTTTTTATTATTATTAGGAAGAGCACTGAAGGTGACATAGGCTACCTAAATTTGTCACATTTCTTCTTGTTTCAAAATGACGGCGCGGCGCTTCAAATTTATGCCAATAAAAAGATGTCGAAGCTGTTAGATGAATAAGTTTGGTGGAAGAATGGTATTTTTTTAATGAATAAATGAAAGTGCGTTTCAACAGTCAAGTAAAATCTTTTTAAAAGCAAAGGTACTAAAAAAAGTGACAGATAGAAGAATTGCACAAAAAATACACTTAAATATACACCACACAAATAAAAGGATCAACTAGAGTTGTAAGGTACAAAATGTGAAACTAAAAAGAAAGGCTGATAAAACACGGTCATATAAAGGTAAAACAAAGAAATAAAAATGTAATGTCCATTTTCCCCTTAGAACTAAGGAACATGAATAATATTATTATTTTTACAAGAAAATAATAACACAACAACGAAAAATATAGATCCAACTCCAACACACTATAAATACCTAATAAATAGGTAACAGTGCGAAATGATCAAATAAATTATACTACTTACGTAGGAACGTAGGACATACTTATCCAAAACATACCTCAGTGGCCAAGCTTAGATAAATGATTTTTAAATGTAGAAAAAAAAAGGATTATTTGCGAAGAACATATCTTAACGTCAACGTCAAACCCCTTATGTCTTCTTTTTCTTCGCCTTTTCCCGTGTTCAGACGGGGTCGGCATTTTTCGTCAGCCTCAAAAGTGATTGCTTTGGGCTACAATTTTTTCCGAATGGGTGCCCTTCGCACTCAACCTTTGCTATTTTTTTAGCAAGGGAAATTTCAGGCTGGTATACCTACTCCCTGTTTAATGTCCTCCAGCCAGAATAATGGTGGATTTCACCAACCATCTTTCCAGCCTCAAACAGCCCTGGTAAGCCCATACAAATTAAATGGAACTTAACGGGCTGTTAGCTAAACAGGAGTTCTAATGACTGAATAAATATTGGTGAAATCCAACATAAGTTGAATAGTTGTGTAAATATGAAGACTACAAATATACCTACCTGGATGTATGAAAACTATAAACTACAAAAACAGGGCAAGCCATGCACAATCTACTTACGGTTCGAAAACCGCCCCGTGCTCTACTAGTCACACTCGCCGCCTCGCCCGGGTCACCCACCTTGGAGCCGCCCTGTATGGCGCCGGTCCCGGCGTATATTTTCGACACCTCGTTACCGTTGTTCACCCACATCTGGCGAAACACCTCCTCAAACCGGGATATGATTTGGGCTTTGTCCACCAGGTTCAGTAGGTGTAGCTGCTTGAGGAGGATCTGAAATGGGAATTGATATTGAATATAAAAGGATCAAAGTTTTCTTCTCAGCCTTTTCCTATTTAAATAGGGTCGACGTTTCTTGTCAGTCTCTTCCAGGCAGCCCTATTGTGTACCTCATGTCCTAATAAACGTTGTTCACCCACATCTGGCGAAACACCTCCTCAAACCGGGATATGATTTGGGCTTTGTCCACCAGGTTCAGTAGGTGTAGCTGCTTCAGAAGGATCTGAAATGGGGAGTTGAAAATAGCTTTTTTCAAGAAAATCATTACTTAAATATATTGATAGATTCTGTTGTTGTTGTTGTTGTTGTTGTTGTAGTAGTAGCCAAAGTCCCATCAGGTTCTTCCATCCCCATCTGTTACTGGTAGGCCCAGGTGTTTTATGTTAGCCTAAAAAGTGTCAAATGAACAAAACATAGTGAATAAAGTAGGACCCACTTAGAAAAAGAGTCCTGAAAAGCCTAAACATGCCCAAGATCTACCAGATATTAAAAAAAAAAAAATCAGTCTTCTCGTGTTAACCTAGGACCTAAATGAAAATTATTGTTTGTGTCTTCTATCGCCCATCTTATGAGAGACAAAAGGGATGGGCATGCTAAGACACAGACCACACGAGTCTCATGTAGCAGTAGTTTCATTACTTACCTGCAGTCCAAACACAGTCTGTACACAGTTAGTTCGGTCCAAACAATCCAGGCAATTCGTTCGTAGAGTTCCAATTTGTTCACTGAAATAGAATTCGATAATAAATAAAGTCAGAAATTATATAGACATATAACACTTTCCAGTAATCTTTTTCTGTTTTTGAAGAGAAGACAGAGGGAACTGTAACAGCTAATAACTGTACTTTTTTAAGCGAATGCAAATATCAAGTTTTTTTTTAAAGAGGTTTGACAGAGGGAACTGTGACTGCTAGAGTCTTATCGTCCCGAAATCGAAGAGAGAAGGAAGACAGGATAGGAGAAAGCCAGCCGTTCCGAGAACAAACATTATCCGTTCAGGATAAAACCCGCCCCGGGCAGGAATCGAACCCGCGACCTAGCGCTTACAAGGCAGACGCGCTACCAACCAAGCTAACTTATCTGGCTTCCAGTAATCTTTGAAAACAGCTTTGAGTATTTCTCTTGTAGAAATTGGATATGTACAACATTTAACATAAAAACACTGACTAGATTTAAATACTCGAAAAAAATCGTGTCCTGTGTGGTGGGAACAGGAATACTCATTTAAATTACATTGCCTACAGGACTTTCGGATGATGATTTGAATTTTCATTCCTTTAATTTGACAGCCTAGGTGTATTTTGTTATGCGAAACAAAACTGGAACGAAAAAAAAAAAAAATTCAGGAAATTCTTACCTTCTCTCCCATTGTTTTCCTCAGCTCTCTTTATCAGACTGGCTCTTAGATTCGCCCCGGACGGCCAAACACAAGACTCTGGTAGACACAAGCTCTCCAGAAGATTTGGATACTCCAGTGGATATATTTGCCATCGGCTTTGAAGAGATTGTCGACCTTAACGCCAGCAATATTGTAGCGGCCAGCTCCGACAATGCTAACCAGTGGGCTGAAGAACTGCAAAAGGTAAGATTGGATTTCATTAATGTTTTTTCAGCCTCTAGAAGGCCTGCTAAGCTAACAGCCTGTTAAGTTCCATTTGTATAGGTTTAACAGGACTTAAAAAAATCGGATGACACTCACAAGTGTCAGTTTTATTATTTAGAGTTATGACACTCACAAGTGTCACTGATTCCTCATGAAATGCCACAACATCCATGGGAAAAAGTTGGTTGTGATTTGTTTGAATTTAATAAATGTAATTATTTAATTCTGGTAGATTATTATTCAAGATTTTTTGAAACTGTAAAATTAACCAATTATACTAGTGAGACTATCATAGCTCACATGAAAAGTATTTTTTCTCGTCAAGGTGTCCCTGCATTGATAATTAGTGACGTAGCGGCCAGCTCCGACAATGCTAACCAGTGGGCTGAAGAACTGCAAAAGGTAAGATTGGATTTCATTAATGTTTTTTCAGCCTCTAAAAGGCCTGCTAAGCTAACAGCCTGTTAAGTTCCATTTGTATAGGTTTAACAGGGCTTGTTAAGCTAACAGGCTCTTACGGGCTTAAAAGAAGGCTAATTAATGAAACCCACTTTAACAGTTTATTATTATCATTATTATTGTTGTACCGCCGTTTTTATTTCGTAGCAATTAAACAAATGCTACATTAGAGTCTTGTGGTCTGTCTCGTAGCATGCTCATCCCGTAGTATGTCCCTCACCAGATGGACGATAAGAGACACAATATTTCCTATTTAGGTGCTGGGTAAATACGAGAACACCAGTACATTAGAGTCTTGTGGTCTGTCTCGTAGCATGCTCATCCCGTAGTATGTCCCTCACCAGATGGACGATAAGAGACACAATATTTCCCATTTAGGTGCTGGGTAAATACGAGAACACCAGAAGTAACCCGTTGAAATATTTGCAATCAAAAAACGAGTACAATTTTTTGTCGATGTGGGATTCAAACCCGGGATCTTCTGCATGTCAATCAAGCGCGTTACCACTGGGCGAACCGTGCTTACTATATAATTTGATTCTAGGTCCTATCCAGGGATCATGAGTACGTTTTGGTAACCCATGTACAGTTACCACTGGGCGAACCGTGCTTACTATATGATTTGATTCTAGGTCCTATCCAGGGATCATGAGTACGTTTTGGTAACCCATGTACAATTACCACTGGGCGAACCGTGCTTACTATATGATTTGATTCTAGGTCCTATCCAGGGATCATGAGTACGTTTTGGTAACCCATGTACAATTGGTAGGGGTGTGTCTGTTTTTATTCACACGACCTCATTTAGCACCTCACCTCCGGGATGTTGCTACGGACTCTGTTAAGACAGGTAAGTGATACCCAGTTAGATTACTAGAGCATTGGGTTCTACCCATTGTTTTACAAAGTCCCTAAAACCTCATTTAGCACCTCACCTCCGGGATGTTGCTACGGACTCTGTTAAGACAGGTAAGTGATACCCAGTTAGATTACTAGAGCATTGGGATCTACCCATTGTTTTACAAAGTCCCTAAAGTGGTGAAAACCGCATCTTCCTAGCTCATCTAGAAGTGGGTTAGAATTAGTATGAGTGAGTGAGTGAGTGAGTCAGTCAGTCAGTCAGTGAGTGAGTCAGTTACACAAGGGGCTGTATATATTTTAGATAAACAAAGTTTGGTTGAAATTTCAAATGTTCAATAAGGCTCTAAAACAAAGTTTGGTTGAAATTTCAAATGCTCAATAAGGCTCTATTCTTTCTCCCCACAGGTGGTAGAAGACGTAGGTCCCATGGACGCCACAGTCATCGTTCAACTGGTCAATCCTCCATCGGATGATGAAGAACCGTTCGATTCCGATTTCATGGCAGCCCTCCTAGGCGATCTATCCCAAATTGGCGAGGTATAGTACTATAGAATAAAATATCTGTTCTTTCAACATGACCATACCACTGTTAGGGACAAGGACTTTGATTGTTATAGGTAGTTTCCTTCTGTAAATAACGTAAAAAAAAACACTGTTATTGTTGTTTTAGTAAGCTTTTGCCGAATAGTGAGGGCAGAATAAGAAAAGATACCTTTTTATATCAGCCACACACCGGGGTGATCGTCTCTAGTCATGTTTAATGGGCTCGTCCTGAACCGCAGTCAACCATCGTGAGGACTTGTGCTTGGTCTTTAAAAGCAGAGAGAACCCTTTGAAAACTGACAGCTAGCTAGGCTGGTTAGGGTTAGCTGTTCTCCTCACTGTCTATAGTCCCACAGCTAGACACTAGTCTACTCTCTGTTTAACGTCCGTTTACATACTTTGTTTTGTATTGTTACCTATTTGTATTGTATTGTCAAGAAATCCTAATAAGAAATTATTTTATAATAATAACGTCCCCTGTCCAGACAGATGTTTGTTTAATAAATCAATTGAATCGGATTGCAGGTGATCCTGGTCCGTTTCGTAGAAGACACGATGTGGGTGACATTTAGAGACGGCCTTCACGCGCTCTCGGCCGTCAAGAAGGGCATCACACAGATCTGTGGCCATCAGATTCGGCTGTCCCTGAAAACGCCCGACTGGCTATCTCAGTTCCGGCAAGAAATCGCCCTGTGCTCCAATAATACGATCCCGCTGGTCGATCCTCTGCCCCGACTAGTGTTCACAGGTAAGTTGAAAGCGCTGGGTCGCGGGTTCGATTCCCGAACTGTCTGACTTCCTAGCTTTCTGAAAACTATTAGTAGACAAAAAATAAAATAATAATAAATAGAATAGAATATATCCGATCTACACTAGCCAGCCTTAGTTAGTTAGCGTGCCTACGTTGTAAGAGCTCGATTGTAAGAGCTGCCCCGGGGGAAATTTTTTAACAGATGAGGTTCATTTTCGAAACGACTGGCTTTCTCTATCATGTCCTCCTTCGATTGCGTGAAGATACTCCGTAGTTACAGTTTCTTCTTCTAAAATTGTACAAAAAATTATACATAGTTATTTCTATGTTAAACAATTTGTGTGTTGATTTTTTTTTTTTTTATTTGGGCCAAAACTATCTCAAGTTACTTTGGTAACTTCCACGAGAGAGTTACATAAGGCAGAAACACACTACCATCACGTAACATCACGTGAAGTCATGGGGAGTCAGAAAGATGTAGTTCCAAGTTTTCCCATAACATTGTAGGTCATTTCGTTCAGGACAGCCACACTACTTGAGAAAAGGGGCCCTTACTAAGGTACTGATTATCGCACCTATTCTTTTTTTTTTTCACAGAAGGGGGCCTCTCAGCGCCCACCCCTGACGGACCCTCGGGCCGATCCAGTCCCTCGGGGCCCTCTTCTCGCCCATCTGATGAGAGGCATACTACGGGATGGGCATGCTACGACACAGGCCACAAGCGTCTAATGTAGCAGTTGTTCCAAGTTCCATTGCTACGAAATAAAAACGGCGGTGGAACACTCATCTTTAAAAAAAAATTAATAAATAAATAAATAAAAATAAATATGAAACAGTCAGTAATTAAACACCTAGGACGGCAGCCAACGTGTTGGAGGAGTTGTCACATTGTCAGTGTTTAGTTGCCCGAAAGGAGAGAAAAATCCCCTAGTCGGATCTACCGCAGTGGTGTCGTGGCTAACAAGATGGACTTCGGATTGCAGGTTGCTAGGTCGAAGCCAAGTCAAGTAATGAAATTTATCGGGTTGTAGGTTGTACTAATTGGGGAACATTTTGTAACGAGCATTCATTAATTCATTATACTTAACACAAATAAAAAAAATAAAAAAAAACAGCTTCTTTAGCTTTTTCTACAATATAACTGCTGGCTTCCAAGGCTGGACAGGAATTTAGGTGTGCTTGATTCATGGGAGAGTTAAGAGAACATAAAGGAGACCTCTTTAAAAAATAAAATAAATAAACAACAACACCAACCCCAACATCAACACCAAAAAACAAACTTTGAAAACGGGATATCATGTCAAGTGCTACAATAAATTTGTTTATTTAGTCAAGTGAAGACCTATTGTCTCCTGATTTTAGTAAAAACAAATAAATAAATAATCTCACCCTATCAGTCCAGGCGGGGGCCCGAGCCTTCTCACTGGTATCATAATCATCACTGAACAGATCATACTTGTAGGTGGGAGGGAATGAAATGTGCCCCTCCGTGAAGCCTTTGAACACGAGACCTGCGGGAGTGAAAGGGTTGATTAGGCGCGAATTGCTAAAATAGCGAGAGATTCTATCAAGTTAGCTCTACAGAAGTACAGAATATTGAAAAAGTTCAAGTATCTCAGGACAGCAGAAAATACTTGTAGGTGGGAGGGAACGAAATGTGCCCCTCCGTGAAGCCTTTGAACACGAGACCTGCGGGAGTGAAAGGGTTAATTAGGCGCGAATTGCTAAAATAGCGAGAGATTCTATCAAGTTGGCTCTACAGAATATTGAAAAAGTTCAAGTATCTCAGGACAGCAGAAAATATCTCAGGACAGCAGAAAATACTTGTAGGTGGGCGGGAACGAAATGTGCCCCTCCGTGAAGCCTTTGAACACGAGACCTGCGGGAGTGAAAGGGTTAATTATAATTGCAGATAGGTATTATATATTTTCGTGTCCAGAAATTACACAAGCAACAAACAAGTTTAAATAACAGAAAAAAATAGATCAAAGGGCAAACAGGCAACAAATTAACTAGGCTACCAGTAAAAAGATACACAATAACAATAAAATTATACCTAATCAGTGATTAATGTCTCGTACCCATGTACCTAATAAGTGATAATATGTACATACCTACTTACATAATTATAGCATGCTACAACACAGACCACACGAGTCTAATGTAGCAGTTGTTCCATTGCTACGAAATGACCAGGCAATCGGGAGTTATATCGGGACAATTAAACATTCAAACAAACTAACATCTAAACCCATCACCTAAATGGGACGTATTGTGTCTCTTCTCGCCCATCTGATGAGGGACATACTACGGGATGGGCATTACGAAATAAAAAAGGCGGTTCTTTCTTCTTTTTCTAAATAAAGTGGTGCAATATTAAACTGTGGTGCAATATTGATATAAAGGGACTACATGTCATGTCCTAATTCGACAGTCTAAATAAAGCACTAATTAACTAACTAACTTTTTCTTTTTAAATACCTGATGGATGATCCCAGATCCGGGATGCCAGAAGCCGACGCCATACTTGGCTCCAGCCGATCTAAAAATTGAATTTTCGACCTTTTACAGTTATTATTTCAGAGTTTTGACCTCAGATTTGGATTTTTCACAACTTTTTACATAGGAATCGACCATTTATTAATAATTTTTACCCATTTACAACTGCTCCATTGTTTCCCATGCCGAAGCTCGAGAAATGTACGGTTCGTCCGTACTTAAGACTAAACTTTTCAAACAACCAAAAAGAGTTCCCGTTTCTATGGATTTTAGTTTTCGGTCCAAAACATTTAACTTTGTAGAGAAGTTATTTCTAAAATGTAGATCAAAAGTCTCCTCTGCCAGCCTTGTAATCGCTAGGTCGCGGTTTCGATTCCCGCTCAGGGCGGATTTTAGACTTACACCCATATTTATTATGCATTTCTACGCAATTCATGTTTGTGCGCATACGGTTCTGCGCATCTCCTTAAGTCTGACGTCAGAGTTCAGGACTCTGACGGAAATTAAAAATTGAATTTTCGACCTTTTACAGTTATTATTTCGGAGTTTTGACCTCAGATTTGGATTTTTCACAACTTTTTACATAGGAATCGACCATTTATTAATACTTTTTACCCATTTGCAACTGCTCCATTGTTTCCCATGCCGAAGCTCGAGAAATGTACGGTTCGTCCGTACTTAAGACTAAACTTTTCAAACACCCAAAAAGAGTTCCCGTTTCTACGGATTTTAGTTTTCGGTCCAAAACACTTAAACTTTGAAGAGAAGTTATTTCTAAAATGTAGATCAAAAGTCTCCTCTGCCAGCCTTGTAATTGCTAGGTCGCGGTTTCGATTCCCGCCCAGGGCGGATTTTAGACTTACACTCGTATTTATGAACAAGAATGATCGTTCTTAGATCAGTCATGGGTGTTAGTTTTCGACTCAAGCCGCTCAAACTTTGCAGAGAGTTTTGTTTACATTCGGCTTGGAAAACCAAGTCCCCAAAGCTCCAACTGGGCCTCAAGATCCAACGAGAAAATTTCCTACCTTGATCCTGTTGTATTCTCAGTTGATCAAACTTAAGCACATCATCCAGCAGGTCGTGCTTAAGCAGCTCCTTAAGTTCGTCCTTATCCATATCTATTCTATAGTTGAAATCGCCACACCAGAACACATAATCATGCGAGTTCAAAGTTCTACCCATGGGGAATTGAACCTTCCGGGTGATTTCGGCATAATCTGCATTTCTTTCTGCCACCTGCAAGTACAAGAATACTTAAAAGCTTATTTTGGTTGCAAAAACTCGCTATCTTTGGGGGCATAGTTAAGTACAGTGGAAAAAAGAGATTAATTGCCTTTTTATCGATGGTGGGTTCGATGACCACCGAAGAAAAAGAAAAATTGCACTACTTAGCGGGATGTTAAAAGTGGGTTCTGAAGGCAGGACTGAAAGACCATAAGTTGATACGATTTCAGTCAGGCGGGATGTTAAAAGTGCTGAAGGATTCAACATATTAACATTGAAATCGCCCATCACAATGATATGCTCGGAATGAGCAATGTGATCTGCTAAGAACTCATCCAAAGTGTTTAAATCATACACTCTAGGGGCCTTATACAAACCTCGGGGCCCCCGAGTCGACCGCCCCTGCCCAACATTCCTCACAAGCCGAAGGCAGGCGTGGTGTCCTTAGGGTCTGTGCTGAAACCAGGGCCGGTACAACCTGCCAATGTGTCCCCTGGTGATGCTTATGAAGAACCTATAGGTAAGTTTGATTAATTACCTATTATGTACTTACTTCATCATGGACGCACATCGCTAGAAATTCAGGGGAGCTAAACAGAAGAAGACGGGAAGAAAAGGTTGTTTACCTCCTATGGCCTTCTGGAGACGAGTGTCCATGATAAAGTAAGAAATTAATGAACTGAACGTTGAAATGAACTCTCAATAATATGTACTTAAGATTCTGTAGGTCAGTGTTGGGCTGTTCAATAATTTGTTAGGTACTAAATATGTGTGTAATAATTTGGTAGGTACTAAATATGTGTGTAATAATTTGGTAGGTACTAACTCAAATACTCTAATGGGAACTCATGTTTTCCAAAAGAAAAAAAATCTGGTGTGAACATCACACGACTTTCCTTATCCTGTTGAATGATGCTTATTTGGGTGTTCTGTTGTAACATTTACAATATCTCTAACCGTTTAGTCAGTATAGCTGAAATCTGAAAAAGCGGTCAAAATACCGCCAACCGCAGCAGCTATTTTAACCAAACGTTTTGTGTTGCATCCTTGTCACATTTGTGAACTAGATACCAAATTTCAAGTCTTTAGCTTATACCGTTCCCGAGATATTGTTAAATTACACCGAAAACCGCCAAAAGGCGGTAAAGTGCCGCCAAGCGTTGCACCGGTCTTAACCAAAAATTTCGTGTCGCATCCTTGTCACATTTGAAAGATACATACCAAATTTCAAGTCTCTAGCTCTTACCGTTATCGAGATATTTTGTTTACACACACACAGACAGACAGACACACACACGGACCAATGGCTGAAACTTTGGATTTAGGCTGTAGGGACCTCAAAACGTGTTTTGGCACTAAAAGTTGACCATCGAAAATTTGACCCGATTACATTACTTTCCTTCCTATAGGATAAGGAAAGTAAAAACATGTTGAAATATTTGGAGATATCACAGAGAGAAGAGAGGGAACAGAGAACCTTCCAACCTGAAATCAGAAGAGAGAATGAGCTCTGACAAAAATCTAGGTCCGAAGAAACCTCCCCTTGACCCCCTACTACCAAAAATGAAAGTAGGGGATCAGGGGAAATGAGGGGAGGTTTCTCCTACATTTTGACCATAGGTTTGGAGATTCCTCTGTGGTTATTTAGATAATAGTTATATTGTCATAATTTAAGTTATTTGTAGTTTGTTCGTGATTTTCGCGATTTGTTCGCGGTATTCGTGGTTTGTTCGCGGTATTCGCGATGTCCTTAGGGTCTGTGCTGAAACCAGGGCCGGTACAACCTGCCAATGTGTCCCCTGGTGATGCTTATGAAGAACCTATAGGTAAGTTAATTAATTACCTATTATGTACTTACTTTATCATGGACGCACATCGCTAGAAATTCAGAGGAGCTAAACAGAAGAAGACGGGAAGAAAAGGTTGTTTACCTCCTATGGCCTTCTGGAGACGAGTGTCCATGATAAAGTAAGAAATTAATGAACTGAACGTTGAAATGAACTCTCAATAATATGTACTTAAGATTCTGTAGGTCAGTGTTGGGCTGTTCAATAATTTGTTAGGTACTAAATATGTGTGTAATAATTTGGTAGGTACTAAATATGTGTGTAATAATTTGGTAGGTACTAAATATGTGTGTAATAATTTGGTAGGTACTAAATATGTGTGTAATAATTTGGTAGGTACTAAATATGTGTGTAATAATTTGGTAGGTACTAAATATGTGTGTAATAATTTGGTAGGTACTAAATATGTGTGTAATAATTTGGTAGGTACTAAATATGTGTGTAATAATTTGGTAGGTACTAAATATGTGTGTAATAATTTGGTAGGTACTAAATATGTGTGTAATAATTTGGTAGGTACTAAATATGTGTGTAATAATTTGGTAGGTACTAAATATGTGTGTAATAATTTGGTAGGTACTAAATATGTGTGTAATAATTTGGTAGGTACTAACTCAAATACTCTAATGGGAACTCATGTTTTCCAAAAGAAAAAAAATCTGGTGTGAACATCACACGACTTTCCTTATCCTGTTGAATGATGCTTATTTGGGTGTTCTGTTGTAACATTTACAATATCTCTAACCGTTTAGTCAGTATAGCTGAAAGAGGAATTCCAGAGCCTTTTTTTTAAGATTTGCTAGAGGGATCTGTAACTGCCAAGGTCTTATCGTCCCGAGAAGAGAGAAGGAACATGGGATAGGAGAAAGCCAGCCGTTCCTAGAACGAATCTTATCCCTTCAGGATAAAATCCGCCCCGGGCGGAAATCGAACCCTCGACCTATCACTTACAGACGCGCTACCAACCAAGCTAACTAGGCTAGTGCGACCTTGTTTGAGGTGCAGGAATAAACGGTATTCATCTCATTAATCTTTTTTTGTTTTTTTTTTTTTTTTTTTTTTTTTTTTTTTTTTAAAGATGAGTGTTTCCCCCCCGTTTTTTTTTCGTAGCGATGAAACAACTGCTACATTGGACGCTTGTGGCCTGTGTCGTAGCATGCCCATCCCGTAGTATGCCTCTCATCAGATGGGCGAGAAGAGACACAATACTTCCCATTTAGGTGCTGGGTCAACACGAGAACACCAGAAAGTAACCCATTGAAATATTTGCAATCGAAAAACGAGTACAAATTTTTGTCGATGGTGGGATTCGAACCCGGGACCTTCTGCATGGCAAGCAAGCGCGTTACCACTGGACCAACCGTGCCCGTATATTTATTTCAGGTTCTGTGGCGACGCAAACGTCAAGGCCCGTCAGACAACGAAAGATGGAACCCGGGTACTCTGGTGTACTATGGCCGATCTGAGCTGAAGCAAAGTGATCATAGGCCTGTGATAGCACTGCTTGATGTGGAAATATGTGTGCCTGATCCTGCCCTGAGAGCTAGAGTACTCGATCAGGTAACAACAATTGAATCAAACTAAAAAAAAAATCTGGTGTGAACATCACACGACTTTCCTCCTCCTATTGAATGATGCTTATTTTGGGTGATCTTGTTCTTATAGCCAAACTTTTACAATATCTCTAACCGTTTAGTCGGTATACCTGAAAACCAGCTTTTTTTCCAAGCTTTATTTAAAGTTTATATCTGTTATATTTGCAAATAAACAAAGTTTGGTTGAAATTTCAAATGTCCTCTGCCCCTCCCTCCCTGCCCCCTTTCTCCTCCCCTCCCTCTCTCCCTCCCCCTCCCGCGCCCAGCGAGTACGAAATCTGCGCCGGCAGCGCCATCTACGAGGAAATCTCCGACGATCAATCCACCCCGGCGCCCCTGGGGCCTCCGCCCCCGCTGCCGCCTATGGGGCGACAGGCGCCGCCCCTGCCCAGCCGCCAGGGGGCGCCCCCTGTCCCGTCCCGGCCCGGGATACCACCGCCCATACCGTCCCGAAATACACCGCCTGTCACTCCCAAGAAAACAGCGCATCCGAGTTGAATGGAAGAGTAAGACTTGTGAGTTCTGACCTATGGGAAAAGGTGTAAATGTTTTCTTTAAACCAAATTCGTCCCAAGGGCAAAGTGCTCTGACCTTTAGGAAAAGATATTCGAAAATGTTTTCTTTGAATTCAACTGGTCCCAAGGGTAAAGTTAGCCCGGTGGTAACGCGCTTGCTTGGCATGCAGAAGGTCCCGGGTTCGATTTCCCCCCCATCGATGAAAATTTGCACTCGTTTTTCGATTGCAAATATTTCTCCGGGTTACTTTCTGGTGTTCTCTATTCAACCCATCACCTAAGTGGGAAGTATTGTGTCTCTTCTCGCCCATCTGATGAGAGGCATATTACGGGATGGGCATGTGGGCATGCTGAAACACAGACCACACGAGTCTAATGTAGCAGTTGTTTTATTGCTACAAGATAAAAAAAAAAAATGTTGTGAAACACTTTGTCTTGCATGAAAGCGTTCAATTCGCATAAAAGAAGAGAAAAACAGGAGTGAAATGATTAAATTATTTTTAAAAAGCAAGAACCAAGCGAAATAGCATTTCATGGTAAATTTAATTCTTTGTATTTTTCAAACTTTTTGTCCTCTCTCGTTGAAATACTTGTGGCCCGTTCTTGAAATTAACTTCACAAATTTGTTCTTTTTTTAGTCCGTCCTTCCTTCTTCCTTTATTATTACAATAGTAATAAAAAGGTATAAGGGACGAACTATTGTATTCGCTTCGGTGCCGTCTGTGTGTCTGTCACTCTGTCTGTTCCCATAGAAGGACTTATCCAAACCTAGTCGACCTATATATCAAATTAAAGGTCTTTTTACCAGGATCACGAAAATGGTGGTGCAAATTTTGTCCAGAGAACCATAAAACCAAAAAAACAAAAAAACTGGTTTTTGGGGGATTTTTTTCACATTTTCCCACACAAATGAGCTCTGATCTTGAAATTTTTCGCGACGACCTATGAACTCAAAGCGAGAAAGTTTTATATAACACTTCAGTCGAACAGAGATAGAGACAAGAGAAAGCAAGCCGTTCCGAGATCCAAATCGTTTATTGATGTTTTGGAGAACAATAAATAATTACATCGAAGAATAACTTTAACTTCATAATATGTAACTTATTATAGATTGTGGACTACTTATTATTCTCAAAGCTGAATGAAGTGGGGGGAGGGAGAGAGGGGAAGGAAGAAGAGGGAAGGGGGGGAGAGGATAGGGGAAGATAGAAGTGGTGAGAGGAGGGGAAGGAGAGCTTATTTTTCTTTTTGTTTTGTGGCATCTGTTGATCTAAAGCTAAAAACCAAACAGAGTGGAGTAAAGAGCATAGAGCTTTTTGTTAGAGAGAGAAAAATAACTTTTACACTTCACATCACACAGACATCAGTCAAAATAGAGCTTTTTTCTCTCAGCTATATTTGGTTTGAAGTCGTCACTTCCCTGTATCGTCATCTCCTTCTGCCTGCTCTATGCGCTATGCTTTGCTCTCCGCTCTATTTGAACCTAAGCCACAAGAGACCACACATAAACGTGTACCGAACCGCGCCGACATACGGCCGAGTTTTGGACGTACAACTTCCGTGGCCGAGTGGGTATCACACTAGGTTTACACGCCGGAGATCGGTTCGACTCCCGGCGGGGTCGAATTTTTTCGGCTCTGTGCTTGAATTTCGGGGTGCACTCAGCCTCGTGAAGACAATTGAGTAGCTCCTTCAAGGGAGTGACCAGTGGCGTGGCGACATTACCAGTGTAAAAAGATTATTGAAAAATGGAAATTGATTGTAAAGGAGGCACTTAGTAATGCTGTGATATTCACAAAAGTTGTGAAGAAGCTTTGGTTTACCACAAATAATTTGAGAGATTTAAACCCCCTAAAAAATTGACTGCAACCACTCTGTATAGGAATTATTCAATTCAAAATACAGAGGCTGAATGGGATGGGCCGAGAGAAGGAAAAGATGAAAAAGTTTTCCCTTCTGATTTGTTTCAGTAACGAGGATGTAAAAACCCGAAAACCCTGAGGTCTAAACTGAGAACCTTTGATTATCCTTTCACATTCAATTCTGCCACAAGAAAATACCTACTTAATGAATTTCTATTTTACTAGTCATTTACGTTTTGTTACATATTATGTAGAGCATTAATCCTTGTTTTTGTTTCTATTGTTTTATTTTAGGTTTATTTATGGTGTAAAAAATTTGGGTGAATGCATTACTTTCCCTAGTCCGAGGGGCACAAAGTGAGTTTAAACTCCGTTTAAATTTAACTCTCGGATTAAGCTATCTGATTGGTTGAGTGTTAAAAATTCCAAAAAAAATTAGCCAATCAGATGATTGCTTAAACCAAGATTAAAACTTAAATGGAGTTTAAACTCACTTCGTGCCCCCCGGGCCTTAATCTCGATCCTGAGTTGGTAAATCCCCAATAATCGTGTTTATAAGTTTAACTTTTCTTTGCAAATAGCAACGGGTATCAGAATTTATGTTAAGGTGCTCAACTGCACACTTGCAATGGAGCTCTTGTTTACATATTTGTTTACAAATAAGCTTTTGTTTATAATTATAAAATGATAATACATACTTGGACTATAAATACCATTTTTTTTTTTTTTTCTTTTCTTTTTTTTATAATAGTTTGAATTACCATTCAAATATCTATAACCTTGTTTAGACTGCGAGAGTAGAGGGACTCATTGCTAAGCTGACATTATAAATAAGATATTCTATTCTACATAATATTTGCAAGTGCTCCGTGCAAGCTATATTAATCCTATGCAATGAATAACTTTTTTTTTTTTTTAACTACCACAGTTGTTCCATGAATGTTTACTATAGTGTACATTGGTCTTTCTTTTTTTAGCATTTTTAAAACGTGATTTTTTCGTTGAAAACTCCATCAAGTGCAATAGCTATACTATAAGGTATAACTTGTTTTAAATACTCGTAAAATAAATGTAATAAGTAAATAGATTAAATTATTACAAAAATGTCAATCTAGAGATAGAATTTTTCGATAAAAAAAATAGTGATACCTATCCCCCTAAAACATCAACATTACAATTATTATCGAAAATTAAACGCCAAGAAATCAGTGACTGAAAAAACGTTAATCATTGAAAGAAATTCTCATTTCTTGGCGTTTGATTTTCAACAGAAAAATGGCGTTTTTGGGGGATATCACTGTTTTTTTTTTTTTTTTTTTTTTTTTTTTTTTTTTTTTTTTTTTTTTTTTTTTTTTTTGTAAATCGTCTACCTATATCTTTTTAATCGTTATAGCTAATTTTAAATAATTACAATTATTATCGAACAAACGGTGGAGGTAATAATTATTTTTTTATCATAAGTACTCAATTACTCGTAGTAGAGAAAAAAAATGCTGAGACTTGCCATGTTAGACATTTTTGAGTTTTAGAATATGTAGCAGTTTAGGACTAATCACTTGTTGTATGCAATCACATCAGCAATTACCTTATAGATATGTATTTTCCATTAATAGTTCACCTATGTATGACTATGTGTTTTCCCTTGATTGCCTGGAGTTTGCCCCGGGCATAGACAGTTTAGTTGTACATATTTTCCTTTCGGAATTTCCCCCTCTTCTAAAGCTCGTTTCCCCTATTTTGGCGTGAAAGCACCTGTACTAAACCAGAGGAAATCCAAGATGACGCCCCATCGGAATTGGTTCCGTTTCTGAAAGGAAAATACAACTTTTATAGTTATGTCACTTTCGGAATTTCCCCCTCTTCTAAAGCTCGTTTCCCCTATTTTGGCGTGATAACACCTGTACTAAACCAGAGGAAATCCAAGATGACTCCCCATCGGAATCGGTTCCGTTTCTGAAAGGAAAATGCAACTTTTATATTTATATCGTGAATTGTTCATTTGTAGATGAATATTTTTTAATGTGTTAAATGGCGATGGGAAGCGCGTTGTATGTTGCGATTTTTTGTTTTATTTCTTCCAAAATTATCCCTTTTTTATCCGTTTCGGGCCGAGATGTTACACAAAGAAGTGTGCAATTTTCGGAGTGCCTCGGACCGACAAAAAAGGGTTTTCTGAATTTTTCACATGCAATGTATAACGTTTTTCCCCTGATCCATAAAAAAAAACTATGAATCAATTATTTATTTTTCAATATAATTAAAACCTTCCGGAGACGAGTGTCCATGATAAAGTAAGAAATTAATGAACTGAACGTTGAAATGAACTCTCAATAATATGTACTTAAGATTCTATAGGTCAGTGTTGGGCTGTTCAATAATTTGGTAGGTACTAAATATGTGTGTAATAATTTGGTAGGTACTAACTCAAATACTCCAATGGGAACTCATGTTTTCCAAAAGAAAAAAAAAAAATCTGGTGTGAACATCACACGACTTTCCTTATCCTATTGAATGGTACTTATTTGGGTGTTCTGTTGTAACATTTACAATATCTCTAACCGTTTAGTCAGTATAGCTGAAACCCGCCAAAAAGCGGTCAAAATACCGCCAACCGTAGCAACCATCTCACAGCCCACCCGAGTTGAATGGAAGAGTAAGACTTGTGAGTTCTGACCTATGGGAAAAGGTGTAAATGTTTTCTTTAAACTAAATTCGTCCCAAGGGCAAAGTGCTCTGACCTTTAGGAAAAGATATTCGAAATGTTTTCTTTGAATTCAACTGGTCCCAAGGGTAAAGTTAGCCCGGTGGTAACGCGCTTGCTTGCCATGCAGAAGGTCCCGGGTTCGATTTCCCCCCATCGATGAAAATTTGCACTCGTTTTTCGATTGCAAATATTTCTCCGGGTTACTTTCTGGTGTTCTGGTTTCAACCCATCACCTAAGTGGGAAGTATTGTGTCTCTTCTCGCCCATCTGATGAGAGGCATATTACGGGATGGGCATGTGGGCATGCTAAAACACAGACCACACGAGTCTAATGTAGCGGTTCTTTTATTGCTACAAGATAAAAAAAAAATGTTGTGAAACACTTTGATGAATATCTGTAGCAACTACTTTGCAATTTATCGTTTGCTGATTCAATCAGCTTAAATGGTCGATTCCTATGTAAAAAGTTGGGAAAAATCCAAATCTGAGGTCAAAACTCGGAAATAATAACTGTAAAAGGTCGCACAAAGGTGTTCTCGTTTCAACCCATCACCTAAGTGGGAAGTATTGTGTCTCTTCTCGCCCATCTGATGAGAGGCATATTACGGGATGGGCATGCTAAGGGCATGCTAACACAGACCACACGAGTCTAATGTAGCAGTTGTTTTATTGCTACAAGATAAAAAAAAAATGTGAAACACTTTCATGAATATCTTGCGAGGGAGCTTTGCTCGGGACATTTGATGTGACGTCATCGCCTACGAGAGCGTATGCCGTGACGTCAAAGTTTACGGTTTACCGGTATTTGGATTTTTCTCAACTTTTTACATAGGAATCGACCATTTATTTATAATTTTTACCCATTTGCAACTGCTCCATTGGTTCCGTTTCTGAAAGGAAAATGCAACTTTTATAGTTATATCGTGATAGAAGAAAAAGAAAAATTCCGTTGGTCCTCATTTTTCCTGCTCTATGACTTTGAAACATCACCCAAGTAAGCGCGACTGTTCTATTGTTCATTTGTAGATGAATATTTTTTAATATGTTAAATGGCGATGGGAAGCGCGTTGTATGTTGCGATTTTTTGTTTTATTTCTTCCAAAATCATCCCTTTTTTATCCGTTTCGGGCCGAGATGTTACACAAAGAAGTGTGCATTTTTCGGAGTGCCTCGGACCGACAAAAAAAGGGTTTTCTGAATTTTTCAGATGCAATGTATAACGTTTTTCCCCTGATCCATAAAAAAAACTATGAATCAATTATTTATTTTTCAATATAATTAAAATTATTATGTACGCTTTAACTATTTCGATTTAAATATCCCCAGTTCAAAATATTTAACCCCGCATACCCATATTCTAAACATATATTTTAGAGTGAAGTCAGACCCCTTGGTAAAAAACGCCAAGCTTTCCATTACCCCTTACGTACTTCCTATAATATGCCTATCTAAAAATAATTTTAGAGTGAAGTCAGACCCCTTGGTAAAAAAACGCCAAGCTTTCCATTACCCCTTACGTACTTCCTTTAATATTCCTACATAACTAGTATGTTTATTTTACAGTATTTTAACCCAATTACAAAACGGTATTTACTATTTAATGAAGCATAATCTAAATAAAATCCCAAATAACATCATTGGGCCAAAAGTTACACGGCTTTTACAGTATTTTAACCCAATTACAAAACGGTATTTAATTAAGCATAATCTAAATAAAATCCCAAATAACATCATTGGGCCAAAAGTTACACGGCAAATTTTAAGTAAAAACACACGACTTTCTATTACATTACAGAACTACTACCACTAGGGGAATAAAATTGGACCTATTGCAATACCTTCTCATTACATATTATAGCTACAATATACGCATTGTAATAGAAAGTAGAAAATGTAAGCAAGAAGGCTTCTTTTATTACCCTTTAAGTCGCGCCCATTTTTAAATAAATTAATATTGAAGAAAAAAAAAACCATTACCCCTCTAAATTTCTGATTTTAATCGTATATATATTTTTAAACGTTTTAGATGAAAACACACATTCCTATCTTTATTTACATGGTAGATATTTAATAGTGTATATTTTACTGAATACAATGTTTTGTTTAGCTGTTACTATATTAATATAAATAAAGAAGTACAATAAATTATTAAAATTATAATTACCTATTTACTAGTGTGTATCTATAAAACCATTTTTTTTAAAGAGGTTTGATAGAAGTACGGACGAAGTACGGACGAACCGTACATTTCTCGAGCTTCGGCATGGGAAACAATTGATATTAAAATTATTTTTTTTAAGAGGTACTATATTAATATAAATAAAGAAGTACAATAAATTATTAAAATTATAATTACCTATTTACTAGTGTGTATCTATAAAACCATTTTTTTAAAGAGGTTTGATAGAAGGAACTGTAACTGCTAAGGTCTTATCGTCCCGAAATCGAAGAGAGAAAGAAGACAGGATAGGAGAAAGCCAGCCGTTCCGAGAACGAACCATAACCCTTCAGGATAAAATTCGCCCCGGGCGGGAATCGAACCCACGGCCTTAGCGCTTACAAGGCAGACGAGCTACCAACCAAGCTAACTAGGCTGGCCAATCAACTACTAATTATTTGTGATGCAGCAGAGATATTAAGATAAAAATTCGCCCCGGGCGGGAATCGAACCCACGGCCTTAGCGCTTACAAGGCAGACGAGCTACCAACCAAGCTAACTAGGCTGGCCAATGAACTACTAATTATTTGTGATGCAGCAGAGATATTAAAATTAAAACATTTCTCTTTCCACGCCCTTCGCTAGCATTACGAATAGAACTTGAAAGTTAAAACAATGAATGCAGTCAGAGATGAAAATATGAAAAAGATGCTAAATACCGAGGAGAGGAAAAAAAGAGAGAGATTTGGGGAGGGAGTTTCTCTTTCCACGCCCTTCGCTAGCATTACGAATAGAACTTGAAAGTTAAAACAATGAATGCAGTCAGAGATGAAAATATGAAAAAGGTGCTAAATACCGAGGAGAGGAAAAAAGAGAGAGATTTGGGGAGGGAGTAAATATTGAACCGATTTAAACAAGAAGGAGCCAAAGAGGAAAATGGACTTTTGTGTAAAATAGAGTTTGAAATTTTTCAATTTTAATTGAAATCCGGGGAGGGAGTAAATATTGAACCGATTTAAACAAGAAGGAGCCAAAGAGGGAAATGGACTTTTGTGTAAAATAGCTTTGAAATTTTTCAATTTTAATTGAAATCTCTTTACGAGAATCCTACCATTTTAAATAAAGAGGAAAAAAATATTGGAAGACTAGGTAGTAACCAAAATCGAATTGCTAAAGAAATAGCAAAGGTTGAGTGCGAAGGGCACCCACTTTGAATTTTTTTTTTGTCAAAACCAAATGTCAGCCCAAAGCAGTCACCCTAGTTAGAGCTGATTGAGAGCCTGACGTAAAACGCCGACCCCGTCTGAACATAAGAAAAGGTGAAAAAGGGGAGGGAGTAAATATTGAACCGATTTAAACAAGAAGGAGCCAAAGAGGGAAATGGACTTTTGTGTAAAATAGCTTTGAAATTTTTCGATTTTAATTGAAATCTCTTTACGAGAATCCTACCATTTTAAATAAAGAGGAAAAAAATATTGGAAGAATAGGTAGTAACCAAAATCGAATTGCTAAAGAAATAGCAAAGGTTGAGTGCGAAGGGCACCCACTTGGAAATTTTTTCTAGTCAAAACCAAATGTCAGCCCAAAGCAGTCACCCTAGCTGATTGAGAGCCTGACGAAAAACGCCGACCCCGTCTGAACATGAGAAAAGGTGAAGAAGAAGCACTAAAGCAGTCACCCTAGTTAGGGCTGATTGAGAGCCTGACGAAAAACGCCGACCCCGTCTGAACATAAGAAAAGGTGAAGAAAAAGATTTTTAAGAACATTCCGCATTAGTTGAGTAAGCCCTAAAGCTCTTCTACTCAAAAGGGCCTCCCTTCTTGCATAGGTGAAAAAAAAAAGATTTTTAAGAACATTCCGCATTAGTTGAGTAAGCCCTAAAGCTCTTCACTCAAAAAGGGCCTCCCTTCTTGCATGAGCAGTCACCCTAGCTGATTGAGAGCCTGACGAAAAACGCCGACCCCGTCTGAACATAAAAGGTGAAGAAAAAGATTTTTAAGAACATTCCGCATTAGTTGAGGAAGCCCTAAAGCTCTTCTACTCAAAAAGGGCCTCCCTTCTTGCATGAAAGCGTTCAATTCGCATAAAAGAAGAGAAAAGCAGGAGTGAAATAATTAAATTATTTTTAAAAAGCAAGAACCAAGCGGAATAGCATTTCATGGTAAATTTAATTCCTTGTATTTTTCAAACTTTTTGTCCTCTCTCGTTGAAATACTTGTGGCCCGTTCTTGAAATTAACTTCACAAATTTGTTCTTTTTTTTTTTCTTTAGGTCTGTAACAACGGAGGTCTTGCCGTCCCAAATTCGAACAGAGAGACAGGAGAAAGCGAGCCGTTCTGAGATCCAAATCGTTTATTGATGTTTTAGAGAACAATAAATTTAATAATCAAGTAGTTTTTAACATCGAAGAATAACTTAACTACATAATATTTAACATATTATAGATTGTGGACTACTTATTATTCTCAAAGCTGGATGAAGTGGGGGGAGGGAGAGAGGGGAAGGAAGAAGAGGGAAGGGGGGGGAGAGGATAGGGGAAGATAGAAGTGGTGAGAGGAGGGGAAGGAAGAAGGAGGGTGAGGGAAGACTTACGTATCGAGTATGAAAAGCGTATAATATCTCAGGGGACACACATATGTTGCTAGATTTATACAGGGTGGCTGTTGTCAAACGTCTCAATCCCTTCCTCAACTTAAAGATGAGGCTCCTGCAATAAAGTTGGACCACACATAAACGTGTACCGAACCGCGCCGACATACGGCCGAGTTTTGGACGTACAACTTCCGTGGCCGAGTGGGTATCACAGTAGGTTTGCACGCAGGAGATCGGTTCGACTCCCGGCGGGGTCGAATTTTTTCGGCTCTGTGCTTGGATTTCGGGTTGCACTCAGCCTCGTGAAGACAATTGAGTAGCTCCTTTAAGGGAGTGACCAGTGGCGTGGCGACATTACCAGTGTAAAAAGATTATTGAAAAATGGAAACTGATTGTAAAGGAGGCACTTGGTAATGCTGTGATATTCACAAAAGTTGTGAAAAAGATCTGCTTTACCGCAAAAAACTCTATTACCAAAAAAAAAGCTTTACCGTAAAGAATTTGAGAGATTTAAACCCCCTAAAAAATTGACTATACAACCACCCTGTACAGGAATTATTCAATTCAAAATACAGAGGCTGAATGGGATGGGCCGAGAGAAGGAAAAGATGAAAAAGTTGTCCCTTCTGATTTGTTTCAGTAACGAGGATGTAAAAACCCGAAAACCCTGAGGTCTAAACTGAGAACCTTTGATTATCCTTTCACATTCAATTCTTAACGAGAGAAAGAGAGAAAGCTGGGGAGAGGTTGAGACTTCCCTCATCTTATGTTTGCTTTGCCTCGGTGGACTTTGGTTTTAGAGGTTGGTGGTTCGAATCCATGTCAAGTCCTGAAATTTAGCACAGTGTATGAATCCACGGACAGTTTCGTTCCGAGCATTGAAAAAAAAGAAGTTTTTTTAAGGGGTTTGATAGAGAGAACTGTAACTGCTAAGGTCTTATCGTCCCGAAAGCTAAAGAGAGAAGAAGACAGTCGTTCCGAGAACGAACCTTATCTGTTTAGAATAAAGTTCGACCCGCGGGTGGACCGAACTCGCGACCTAGTGCTTACAAGGCAGACGCGGTGCCCTCCAAGCCAAATAGACTTACAATGAGAATATTTTCTTTGTGCATTTGAACAAGTAGTGTCCGTAAATGAGCACTATTAGGTTCCTATTTCCTATGTATTACCTACATTATATTAGGTAACTTCCGAGCATTGAAAAAAAAGAAGTTTTTTTAAGGGGTTCGATAGAGAGAACTGTAACTGCTAAGGTCTTATCGTCCCGAAAGCTAAAAAAGAGAAGAAAGACAGTCGTTCCGAGAACGAACCTTATCTGTTTAGAATAAAGTTCGACTCGGGTGGATCGAACTCGCGACCTAGGGCTTACAAGGCAGACGCGGTACCCTCCAAGCCAAATAGCCTTACAATGAGAATATTTTCTTTGTGTACCTACCTATTTGAACAAGTAGTGTCCGTAAATGAGCACTATTAGGTTCCTATTTCATTTCCTATGTATTAAATGCCTTATATTAGGTAACCTACATAGGTACATTCCAATTTCCAATAATCCTCACTACATCATCGTAACATTCCAAAGATATGTAACTAGGTACTACTTTTTTTGGAAAGAGGAAATAAAACCAAATTCACTAAATACCTAATAATGTAGGTCTGAACCTTCCAGCTTCCTAATACAGTACCAACATATTATTTAGACATTCCTAAACCATACTAAAGTACCAAAACACATACCTAAAACTCCTAAAGTGTCTTTTGTACCCCCCAAAAAAAGGGGTTCGATAGAGAGAACTGTAACTGCTAAGGTCTTATCGTCCCGAAAGCTAAAGAGAGAAGAAGACAGTCGTTCCGAGAACGAACCTCATCTGTTTAGAATAAAGTTCGACTCGGGTGGATCGAACTCGCGACCTAGTGCTTACAAGGCAGACGCGGTACCCTCCAAGCCAAATAGACTTACAATGAGAATATTTTCTTTGTGTACCTATTTGAACAAGTAGTGTCCGTAAATGAGCACTATTAGGTTCCTATCTCCTATGTATTACCTACATTATATTAGGTAACCTACATACATTCCAATTTCCAATAATCCTCACTACATCATCGTAACATTCCAAAGATATGTAACTAGGTACTACTTTTTTTGGAAAGAGGAAATAAAACCAAATTCACTAAATACCTAATTATGTAGGTCTGAACCTTCCAGCTTCCTAATACCGTACCAACATATTATAGACATTCCTAAACCATACTAAAGTACCAAAACACATAACTAAAACTCCTAAAAGTGTCTTTTGTACCACCAAAAAAAGAATTGGCACTTGATTTTGTTCTGAAAGAAATTCCTCGATCCAATCTCCAGACACTTGACCGCGTTATTAAAACATATTAAAAAAAAAAAAAACATATTTGAGTTAAAATTTGAAATATTTTGCAATCTCATTCATCCCAACTACATATTTTTATTATTGTTAGGTAGGTATTATCATTATTATTAATATTTTCTTGACACCTGTTTTGTTACCACAAAGTCTCGGAGGAATTCAACACAAGTGCCTTATGAGTACCTGAAATTATATAAGGGGGATCAGAATTTGGGATAAATACAGGGCAGTGGGAACCAAAGAAAAAAAAGGAAAGAAGTGGGTATTTGTTTATTTAACTTGTAGGTTATCGACAAAGATTAAAGACGCATTATTATTTTTTTGATAGAAGTGAATTTTAAGTTTTTACACAACAATTCTGGTTTTAGTGACTTACCTGTTTTGTCTGTTAGGTCTTTTGGAGAATAAGAAGAATTAAATTGATCAAGAGGATTGTGGAGAAGAGACGGAAGTGCTGTAAAGAAATGTAATAAGATTTAGTGAAAGAAGAAAAAGTGTTAGGTCTGTTTTTCTGTCTGTTTGTTCCATGAAAAACTCTCGGACGGTTTATCCAATTTTGATTAAATTTGGCAATTATGTTAAATTTCTTGTTCGATTTTAGACTCAAAGGCCCGATTGGGTCCTGTGTCACCAGGAATACACCGTGATAAATTTTATTGAAAAACTCTCGGACGGTTTATCCAATTTTGATTAAATTTGGCAATCATGTTAAATTTCTTGTTCGATTTTAGACCCAAAGGCCCGACTGGGTCCTGTGTCACCAGGAATACACCCTGATAAATTTTAATGAAAAACTCTCGGACGGTTTATCCAATTTTGATTAAATTTGGCAATCATGTTAAATTTCTTGTTCGATTTTAGACCCAAAGGCCCGATTGGGTCCTGTGTCACCAGGAATACACCGTGATAAATTTTATAACTTGACTTGGACTCGAACCACCAACCTCTAGATCCGAAGTCCACCATATTACTCATTTTTATGGAGTTGAAACTTATAACTCACAATCACTTCTTTCGGTCAGCACAGGTCAAAGAATTTCGTGTTGATTTCTATTTATTTATTTTTCGTTCAAGTGGAAATTCCAAACCCTCAACATGTTGACTTTACAACATTCCTTTGAGACTTTTTCCTTTCAAGGATTCTTCTGATTTCTGATTGGATAATTTAAGGACTATCATTTTCCTTTGACTTGCAGGATTTAGAATAACATACCTCTTCTTAAGCCTGATACACACTGGAAACAACAAAATGTTTCGCATGTTGGGCAACTTTCAAGATAAAACCTAGAGGAGAACACTATAAGAGGACTAGGTAGGTTGAAATGATAAACCTACCTAGTCAAGATGGACCTTCACAAAGTTACAGAATCTTCAATCTATCACTATATTTCTATTTATTTATTTTTCGTTCAAGTGGAAATTCCAAACCCTCAACATGTTGACTTTACAACATTCCTTTGAGACTTTTTCCTTTTAAGGATTCTTCTGATTTCTGATTGGATAACTTTTAGACCCAAAGGCCCGATTGGGTCAGCACAGGTCAAAGAATTTCGTGTTGATTTCTATTTATTTATTTATTTTTCGTTCAAGTGGAAATTCCAAACCCTCAACATGTTGACTTCACAACATTCCTTTGAGACTTTTTTCCTTTTAAGGATTCTTCTGATTTCTGTTTGGATAACTTAGGGACTATCATTTTCCTTTGACTTGCAGGATTTAAAATAACATACCTCTTCTTAAGCCTGATACACACTGGAAACAACAAAATGTTTCGCATGTTGGGCAACTTTCAAGATAAAACCTAGTACACACTAAAAGAGGAGAAAAATGTTAATAATAATAATAGACTCTTCAGTGGAAGGTAACCACTAGGCGAGGTTAAAGCCGGAGACGTTCTCTACCACCTAACCTTTAGAGCTCCATTTTTATGTGGTCAAATTCTCAAATAAATGAGGATAAAATTCCATGCCTCGGTTGGGATCGAACCCACGCCTTCCTGTGTATCAGTCTAGACTGTCTAGAGGGAGTAGAGAATTTGTTGCAAAAACATTTCTGGATTATTTTGAGAAACAATGTGTCTGACGAAAATGTTGCTAGTGTGTACTAGGCAGTAAAAGACAGAATTTTGATGCAGG